>NW_026585609.1:4304414-4331939 GCF_907164565.1 Psammomys obesus
AGAGAGAGAGAGAGAGAGAGAGAGAGAGAGAGAGAGAGAGAGAGAGAGATGTGCACACACATTTTTAAAATAAAATAAAAAAAGAGATGGAGGGGAAAGTGCTCCTTTTACTTCCATTGGGATGAAGACTCATTGTTCACTTGTACCTAAGTCTGTAGAGGGCTTCTCTAAATATCATAATCCAATTTAAGAAGCTAATATGAACGCATAAGTAAATTTCAAAGTGAACTTTCCACATTAGGTAAGTGACCCATTACAAATTTGATCAATGGTGTTTACATTTTATCTTAGTATTTCTTTTATCACTGCCTAATCCCTAGACAAAATATCTCTCATGTTAGCTTATTCTTTTATGTATCATATATTTGAGTGTTTAATGTGTTGACTATTCTGTACTAGGTCCTGTGGCCTTAATATTTGCTGATTTTATTATTTTCCTCTTTCTTGTTATTTGAAAAATAAAGTCCTTCGGATTTGTTTTAGTGGAAATCATGCACAAATATTTTCATCTTTAGAACTGAAATTAGCTATGCAAAAGTCAAATATACATACCTCTACTGTTTTATAATCTCAGTAATATCAGTAGAATTTTTTTGGCTAGAAAGTTTGTGATAACAGTGATCTCTAAAAATCTTTCACTTCCAGGAATTCCAAGGATTCCTAAAGAAAAAGCCTTGGATCCAAGCACTCCTTCACAGTGACCTTGAATCTTGAAGTTTGCTCTCAGAATCACACTGACTGTCTTTGAGGTTGTGAATTCCCATAGGTCTCCTCTGATCTGTAGCAATCGCTGCTGGACTTTTTGTGTGGAGCTGAACACACTGACCTGCCCAGGATTCTGGGCATCTCTAAGCAAGGATTCTGGTGGCTCTCGTTTGCCTTTAACGTTACTTACAGTCATTTCCAGGTGATAACAGCAAGGGGAGGGACATACTGTGTTTCAAAGTAGAATATTCATTCTAGAGTCCATGATTCCACAGTAGACCATTTCCACAAAAATCTGAGTAATGAGAAACCCTAGGGAATGAAAAAATATGTTTGCTAGGCATGTGTCTATTAGTGACTTTATGCTCAAAATATATAAGGAGCTCAAACAACTTAGGAGCAAGAAAACAACCCAATTAAAATATGGACAAAGGGACTAAACATATACTCAGTGGTTCATTTTCATGATGACAAACATCAGTACTTTTTTCTTCTAACTTTTTAATGATTCTTTGTGAGTTTCACATCATGTACCTCAGTCCCACTCATCTCCCCTCCCCCTCAAATCTGCCCTTCACCCTTGTAACTTCACCCCCAAAAGAAAACTTTAAAAACACACAAACAAACAAACAAAAATAAAACTAAACAAAGCACAGAAACATCTTGTCATGGAAGCTGTAGTGTGTCACACCCACCGTGTCCCACAGTATACACTCTGTCCACACAACTTCACTTGCAAATGTTCACTGCGATGAGTCATTGGTCTGGGTCAAGGTCTCTGGCTTCTGTGACATCATCGATACTCGATCCTCGTCGGGATTCCTCCAGGTTATACTGTTGTTGCCCTGTGTGGTGGAGATCCTGCAGCTTTGTTTCAGCAGGACCGGTCTTTTCACTTGCTTCAACAGTTCACAGATGACATAGATTATGGGATAGGCCAACTCAAAGCCCTGCCAGCTCTCCTCCATCTGCACCACCAAGGTGAGCTCTCTAGGAGGGCTGTGGCTGCTCACTCAAAACCACCGTTGGCAGCAAGGTGGGCAAGTTCTCCTGTTCCCACACTCTTAGGGCTGGCTCACCTGTGCCTTGACTATCAGGATCAGCTTTACTGTATTGCCCAGGGAGGGGCAGTGTGGGACAGGGCTAGATCTCCTACAGTCGTGACCTTGAGACCAGACCTCCCAACTACACAGGTGGTGAGGGTCAAGAGGCGGGTGGCATCACACACACACACACACACACACACACACACACACACACACACACAGTGCCCACTCCACCTCACAGTAGACTGGGGCAGGGCCAGCTCTCCTGAACTCATGCTCTCAGAACTGCCTCACCCATGTTCCACCAGCAGGGAACCAAGTGATGTACAGGGCCTGCTCTCCTGAGAGCTGCAAACAGTGAGGGGCAGGGCCAGATCACCAGCTTTAATGATCTCAGGGTCAGCTCTGCTGACCACCTCAAGTAGCCAGGGATGAGGGGGGTGCGAATAAACATAACTTCTTTTCTGTTTCCACTTTTTAAATTTTTTTTTATACTTAATTAATTTTATGTCTCAATTGTAGCCCCCTCCTTCATCTCCTCCTGGTCCCCTTCCCCCCCCCAAAAAAAAAAAAAACAACTAAACATCACTTCTTAATCTTATAACCTTTGGATTTTAAAATGGTTAAAAAATAAGTTGAATAAACATTATTACTAATAAATTACTTCATCAAGTCTCCAAACAAACAATGTTAATGTCTTTAATTTATACTACATGCAAATATGTATGCTCACACACAGGTTCAAAAAAGAGTTTAAATTCTCTGAATCTTTAGGTTGTCTCATTTCATTTTCATGTACTTTCCTCTTCTTTGTATAACTCTATGTCTACATGGCTGGAAAACATACAGCTGATACTGAATCAGTAATCATTGCAAGTGACTTCACTAAGAATGTTCTCAAAAACTGTAATATTTATTCCAAAATGTTATAATAAAGAAGAGTAAGATAAAAAAAATAAGAATTTGAATTTGAATTATCATGTTCTATAATCAGAAAAAGTTAAAGCTCCACCATCTGCATTTCCACTTTTTAGAAACAAACATTTTGGCTCAGTGGTTAAGAGCATGTACTGCTTTTCCAGAGGACCCAACTTTGTTTTCCAGCCCCACAACAGGTAGCTCACCACTGCGTATAACTCCAGCTTTAGGGGATCAGAATCCTCGGGCCCTCTCAGGCACCATACTCACATGCACAAACCCACACTCAGACATGGCTGCATACACATAACTACAGATTAAAACATCAAAGTTCTTCTAACCATTTCAAAGGTACCCAACGAAGTATGAAACTACATCCCATTACTGAGTAATGAAAAGGAACTAGAGAAGAAAGTTGAAAGAAAGGTCTGTACCAATATGATGCAGAGTACTGGCTACATACAGAGAAAAAGAGCAAAGTTTTCTGCTGGGAAAGTGAGGCCTGATACTTATCTAGGCAATAATAAGAAAAGACTAATGCAGAAAGTTTCTGCCACTTGGAATACAAGTCAAACCCAAACTTAAAACCTTCGAATGTCATTGCTTGCGATCAAATATGGAGGACATACTTAGAAAGGTTGAGAGATAGGTGAACAAAGGTTATGCTTTCCGTGAATTGTCTGTGAAATTTTCAATTACTCACTGAACTATGAGAAGTGAGCATGATCTCAGCTTCTATGCTTTACAGAGATAAAAAGCACACAAATACCATGTGTAACTTTAAATGTTAACAAGTAAATAGAAGCAAGAAAAGTCAAAAGAAGAAAGTAACACTGAAGTGAGAAAACATAAATTCAAGTTGAAATTTTGAAAAAAATTTTTTCAAAAGCAAAATTTTGTAAAGAACATGCTTTGAGAAAATTCATAAAGACAAACATACTAAAAAGAAGAAACAACACATAGTTCTTGATGCCTGTTTTTTTAAATGCATAAAAAGGATACCATGAAGAACTAACATTTTTGAAAACTTTGATTCAACATTTAATTTTCTGCCTTTTAGTTTTCCAGCACATCTGACAATATTGTAAGTTTTCCTCTAATTTAGATGTATCAAACAAATTGTGACATTGTCTTTAGGTTAGAATCATCCCTAATTTCATTAATACTTTTAGACTTGTTTATATATAACTAGACTATTTTTTCTGAATTTATTTAGAAATTTATCTTTAATTAAAAATGTAATGTATTTATGGTATTAAAGAGGATAGTGAAATAGAGTTAAAGGACATATGTTCTCTCCCACATATACAGCATTTATTTATTTATTTATCTATCTATTTATTTATTTATTCATTTATTTATTTACTTGAGTATAGTGGTTTGAATAAGTTTGGCTCCCCCTATATTCATGTGTTTGAATGTTTAGCTCATAGGGAGAGGTACTCTTAGGGGGTGTGGCCTTGTTGGAGTCCTGTGGCCTTGTTAGAAGAAGTGTGTCACTATAGAGGCAGGGTTTTGAGGTATTTTTTTCCTTTTTTGTTATTTATTATTATTATTATTATTATTATTATCATCATCATCATGTATTACAATTTATTTAATTTGTTTCCTGGATGAGGCCCTCTCACTCATCTCCTCCCAATCCTGCCCTTCCTCCCTCCCTCTTCTCCCACTATGCCCCTTCCTCAGTTCACTGATAAAGGAGGTCCTGTTCCCCTTCTATTTGACCAGAGCCTATCAGGTCTCATCAGGATTGGCTGCATTCTCTTCCTCTGTGGCCTGACAAGACTGCACCCCCAAGGGGGAGGTGATCAGAGAGCCAGCCAGTGAGTTCATGCCAGAGAAAGTCCCTGCTCCCCTTACAAGGGACCCCACTTGGAGACTGAGACTATGAGCTACAACTGAGCAGGGGTTTTAGGTCCTCTCCATGCATGGTCCTTAGTTGGGGTATCATTCTTCAGGGCCTCCAGGGCTTAGTTTTTATGGCTCTGTTGATCTCCTTTTGGAGCTCCTTTTAGAAGAAGACAGGGAACAGGACAGCAGCCTACCACAGACGGCCTCTGAAAGACTCTATTGACTGAGGTATTGAAGTATAGGCTGAGACTCATCTGCCAAACTTTAGGCAGAATGCAGCTTTTGAGGTCTTAAATGCTCAAACGACACCAAGAGTAAGACAGAGTCTCCTTCTTGCTGCCTTTGAATCAAGATGTAGAACTTTCAACTCCTCCAGCAACACATCTGCCTGCATGCTGCCATGTTTCCCACCATGATCATACTGGATTATACTTCTAAAACTATAACTGTTTTTCTATATAAGAGTTGTCTTGGCCACAGCAAGAAAAGAGACACTTGGCCACAGTGTCTCTTCACAGCAAGAAAACCCTAAATAAGATAGAAGTTGGTACCAGGAGTTGGGTATTTCTGTGATAGGCCTGACCATGCTTTTGGTTGGAGGAATGTGGATTTGGGGACTATGGGTTAGGAAAGCAGTAGAATGCTTTAAGTGCTGCTTAATAGACCACACTAGTAGAAGCATGGAAAACGGTGGTGCTGAGCATGATTTGAACTGTGGGGGCCTCGCTCAAGAAGTCTCAGTGGAGAAGAATTTTAGTATGTTGCCTAGGGATCATTCTCGTGATATTTTGGTGAAGAATATCCCTGATTTTTGCAATTGTCCAAAGAGTTTGCCTGAAGCTATGGTGAAGACATTTAGATTAATTGCTTTGTCAAAAGAAATCTCAAAACAGCCTAGTATAGACTCTGTCCTGTGGTTCATTCTTATGAAGAGAGTTTTGGCCAAGTGCTATTATTTTTACTGTGTAACCCAAAAACTTTGTTCTTGACTTTTCTTCCCAGCTGTATAACTGAGAACAGTCAAAATACTCAGGAACAAGAGAAAGGGAAGGAGAGAAAAATGAGGAAAACACATGAAGATAGAATAAAAGAGAAAATGGAAGGAAAAGAGACAGAATTTTTTTTTACTAGACATTTATAAATATTAAAAGTTAAAGTATAACTCTGAGCTTTGCGTGATCACAAACCTAAATTATGTGTGAAACAAGTAAATAAGAGAAAGAACTTTGACGTTCCCAAGGGAAATAGTAGAGATGTTGCAACTCTGTCTGAGCCTGGAGAAAATTCAAAAGCTAAAAGTTTTCTGCTGAAATCAGTGATGGAATTGTTAAATGTTGATCTTATTTAATATTCTAGAAAGGTATGTTCAGTATGTGGAAGAACCACGTGACATGGTGAGCCATTATGCTCTTAGTGACCAGTGAACAATACGACAAAGTCCCATCTGATTCAAATCCTAACAAGAATGTAAAACTGAACAAGGTATTTTAATGAAAAACTTGAAAGTGTGAAATACATTTATACAGTGTCAGGTTCTGTACTGCATCAAACTTTGTGTGCATGCATTTGTATGGACACATGTACGGACACACATGGAAACACACATGCCCATTTGTTCATATATGCAGAGGCCAGATGGCTGATATAGGGAGTCATCCTCAGTTGCTCTTCTCCATTATTTATTGGGGCATTATTCATTTATTTATTGGGGCAAGATCTCTCAAGCAAACCAGGAGCTCTTGGATTTGGCTAGTTCCATAGTTGAAACCTTCTGAGACTAGAATTGCAGGGAGGATTGACACAGCCACCATGCCTCTATGAGGCTTCTGGTTCTTATGAGCCACGACTCCAGTCTGCAGATAATCTTTCAAAAACATTACCTGGTCACAATTTGGTGTGGTATAAAATGACCTGATACCCAAAGGTATGACAATCACTTTATAAGAAAAAAAAAAAAGACTTGGACATAAATATCACTAGATATGTTTTTTAAATCTTTACCCCATCACTATTGGTGAGAGTTAAAACCTGGCAATGGACCAGTTGCATAGACCAGCTACATGTTGATCCACAGTTACATCATAGATCAATAAAATACAGCGTAATTAATTGCTACAGTGCAGCAAGAATGGGTCAATAATAGCAACTTTGCTGAACCTAAGAGACAAATTGCTGAAGGAAAAAAAAAGGCTCCAGATAAGTAAGCCAGCATCACCTCATATACATTGAAAGATAAATAAAACCAAACAAAACACAAATCAGGAATGCACGTGTCAAAACCATGGCCACAGTCAAGGAACCAAAAAACATAGATCAGCGGGTGTGTCCCTACAAACCGGGCAGTGATTGTACCTGAGGGGGTGCACACAGCACTTGGAAGGTAGCAATGTTGCTCTCTAAGACTGCTTATCTATGATTGTAGGTGTGCAATTTTATGCATCTTTCAACCACACTAAAAGAAAGTACTGTGCAAAATCGTTCTATGGCAAACTGAAAGGGTACATATTCAATTCATAGAGCAAAATTTCAGTTATGAGAATATATAAAGCTCCTAAAATCACATAAGAGAATAGACAATCATTCAGGAAAAATTACAGTAAAGATAACGGAAAAATTAAAATAGGATGTTAAGCCTCTTCTGTAAGCATGAAAATATGACCATGTGTGCACTGTCCACAGGTGATGGATTTTAAGTCTCCCCTGTTTCTAACACTGTAGCAAAATCCTTTGAATGATAAATCTTTCATTTTATTTTATTAATTACACTTTATTCACTTTGTATCCCCCCCCCCGTGGTTCCCTCCCTCCTCCCGTCCCAATCCCTCACTTCCTCCAACCTCTGCATGCAAGCCCCTCCCCAAGTCCACTGATAGGGGAGGACTTCTTTTCCTTCCTTCTGATCCTAGTCAATTAGGTCTCATCAGGAGTGGCTGCATTGTCTTCTTCTGTGGCCTGGTAATGCTGCTTCCCCCTCAGGGGGAAGTAATTAAAGAGCAGGCCAATCAGTTCATGTCAGAGACAGTCCCTGTTCCTATTACAATGGAACCCACTTGGACACTGAACTGCCATGGGCTACATCTGTGCAGGGGTCTTATATTATCTCCATGCATAGTCCTTGGTTGGAATAGCAGTCTCAGGAAAGACCCCTGTGCTCAGATTTTTTGGTTCTGTTGCTCTCCTTGTGGAGTTCCTGTCCTCTCCAGATCTTACTGTTTCCCATTTTTTCCTAAGATTCCCTGCACTCTGCCCAAAGGTTGCCCATAAGTTTCAGCATCTACATTGACAGTCTGCAGGGCAGAGCTTTTCTTGAATAGTATGTCCCTCTTCAGAAAGTGATACTCTTTGAGATTTATGTCCACTACACACACATACACACACACACACACACACACACACACACACACACACAAACAGGCTTTTAGGTGTACTGAAATGTAAAGATGCTCAACCTGTTATTTAAGAAGTAATTTGTGGAAAATTATACCTGGCGAGAGGCTACCAACCCGGACAAGCCTGCACGCGTCTGAGCGAACGAGCTAAACTGCTTGGCGTTATTCTTTCTGAAGAGGGCAGTAAAAGCCACTGAATAAGAGGCTTTAGGGTGAAGCCACATAGAGAAGACAGAGCTTCAGTCTCAAAACCCACACGGCAGAAAGAGAAAGTTCTTTGACCGCCACACATGTGCCCACAAACAGTAAGTAGTAAAGGTCTAAAGGAAAAAGGGGTGGGGGCTGGAGAGAAGGCCCTGCTGTTAAGAGCACTGGCCATTCTTGAAAACAACCTCAGTCCCCAGCAGCCACAAGGCCGCTCACAACCATCCGGAACTCCATTTTAAGAAGCTGATTTCTTCTTCTGGCCTCCACAGGCACCGCACAAGGGTGTTGCAGTCATACATGCAGGTAAAGTGTTTGTCCCCCTCAGAATAGACATCAATTCAAGCGATTAAAAATGCCTTTTACATCATGTGTCACACGGTTTTATGTTAAAAAAAAAAACTTACCTTAAATATGCTTTTCCCTGCTTTATTATCCCAGCACTAGAGATGGAACCCTGGTCTCAGCAAACGCTGGCCCCCCTGCTAGGCAATATCCCCAGCCACCCTTTTTCTTCTTGTTTTGAGACAGGATCCCATAAAATGGCTGCAGCTAGCTTGGAACTCATTCTGTAGCCCAAATGCAGGGATCCTCCTGCATCAGCTTCTCCAGTAGCTGCGATTGGAGAGGCCTGCCTTCCCAGGCCTGGATGAGCCCATTCGCTTTGGTGCATACTAAGAATTAGTGGCAAATAAAACAAATATTTGGGCTATAGATTAACTTTAAAAAGAATGAACAAAATGGTTTTTGTGGAAATACTGATGGTATAATTGGGAGCTTGATATTTGGGACAGAATAATAGGATACGCTTATCAGAATAAGTATGTCACCTTTAGGAAGAACAACAGTTGCTTAATTGGCAACCATGCATGCCCAGGAACAACTGTAAGGGTAGCTATGAATTTTCAAGGCTCACACAAACTCTTTCCATTCTGCACCCCTCACCCTCCAATCACTATGCCTGTGGCACACTATGTTGGTGACAAGTTATAAATGATACTCAGTGTAATTCCTAGTGCACTGAAATTTGCTAGGCTTTTGGCATAATTTTTTTCTCATGAAATCTTATTAATTGTATTGGTATCAGATTTTTTTTTTTTTTTTGTTACTTAGTATTCTGTAGTGAGCGGGAAAAATTCTTCCGTGAGTGTAACTTTCCCTCAGGATTTTGAATTTCATTAGAAACTAACACAAATTATAATATGTCTGAGAGAACTTAGTGACATTTATATTGAAATAATGAAGCAGGAAGATGTCTCCATTGGCTTAGCATGATTAAACAGAGAATAAAGAGGACAGAAAAACAGAAAGTATATTTTGGTCTTTTCACATATGCACGCCTAAACCTATATGTGATTTAATCCTGCGACATACAGAAATAAAATGTCTTTTGTATCTGATCCAAACAACTGCACATTTTTACTCTAGGGCATTTTTTGTCACTAGATCCTTCTTAGAATACGATAATTTATTCACTTCAAAGAGAAAGACTTGTTAATTTTACATTTATTCTCATGTTGTATCAGACATCGTTTAGAATACATTGGCACCACCATGTTTTATGTGGAATGTTTCTAAACCCTACAAAGGATTCCAAGGAATTGATGGTTAAACTGAAAGCCATTGTATTAGCTACTTTTTCTGTCACTGTGATAAAACACCATGATGAAATCAACCTGTAGAAGAAAGCGTGTATTCCGGCTTACAGGGGTGAGTGTCCGTGGTGAGGGAGGAATGGTGGCATACAGCAGGCATGGAGACAGGAGCAGAAAGCTGAGATACTTCGTCTTCAGCAGAAAACCAAAGCAGAGACAGTGAACTGGAAGTGAGGAAAGTCCAGACTCTCAAATCCCACTCCCAGCGATGTGCCTTCCTCAGCAAGGACGCACGCCTCCCCCAAACATCCCCTCCAGCCATGTACCGAGGGTTCAAAAATGTGAGCCTGTGGGGGACATTTCTCATCCAAACTGCCACAAGCACATAATTTTTTTCAAATAAGTAAAACGGACACAGTGTCACCTTTAAGTGTAAATGAGTATATTGAACAACCACTTAATTTCTGCAGCATTCTAGATACGATAGGAAAGTGGATTATTCAGCTGTGTTTGTTGATGATAGGCCATAACTCCTTGGAGTGTACTTACATTGATAAAATGTCAGCTGCTTTTCGAGTTTGCTGACAAGCTGGCTCAAAAGGTCTCATTCCTACTTTAGACTGAAGCATGTTTATGTCAAACACCCTCCAAAATCTCCTGTCCTGGGTCAGGTTGGCCCCAAGGCTCTCTAATGGGTTGAGGAGAAAACAGCAAGCAGTGAAGGAGATTGAAAAAAAGAAATGGGGCCTTGAGAACTGCTGGAAAGCTAACCATTTCAAACGGACATTGCTACTGTTTATCTTGTGGTATAGTGACTCTGCCCTCAGTGTGACAGAGAGGCCTGAAGCTCAGCCTCACAGAGAGCAGAGGGCCTCCTTCCTAGGACTCAGAATGGGGACTCCAGCTCACCGCTCCTGCTTGCCTGGACCTTCCCGCTGGATGACTATCAGTGGCTGATTGGATAATGTCACCTTTCCTGTTGTTACTTTTTATTTTATTTGGATACTTCAACCAAGAGACACTCTGTTCTCTGCTTACTCTCTGTAGGGAATTCCGGCTGCCAGCCTCAGTGGCTCTTCCCCAGCCACTGTCTCCTGGATGTTTGTAAGCCCCCCCACCTGGTGTCACCTTGATGGTAACAGTTTGTGTTTTCTCTCAGCTGAGCTACTCTTGTTGTCTTTGTTGAATGCTTCTGACTGACCTGTATCTCTCTCTTTTATTTATTTATTTATTTATTTATTTATTCATTTATTTATTTATTTATTTATTTATTTTTTATTTTTTATTCCTTAAAACGTCTCTGCCTGCTACTCTTCCGAATCTCTTCCTTGTAACAAGTCATGGTCCAGAATGTCAGAGGAAGGGGGTTGGCTTTCTGACCAACCAGCTCTCCAATCAGGAAGTGACACTTCCCATCAAGGGGCATCGAAAGCTAAACACATTCCTCCCCGTTGCAGGGCAGTTTTCTATTGCCCTGCAGAGAACAGAACTTCTGCTAAAGCACACAGACTAGAAAATGCCAGAAACAGAAAAGGCAACACCTGCATCAGAAGAAAGCCTATCCATAGTAGAGGGTAAGGACTTCCTCCACTGGCCAGTCAGGGGTTACACAGACAGAACTGACCACCGAGCCCCACCCCCCGGAAACTTCAGGTGTAAGCAGGGGTCTGTGTACCCAAAAAAAATGCAGCCATGTTTGGCTGCTTCTTGTCAGGCGAGGGGTGTTAGAGGAGAGACTGCTTGCCAGACTCTGATGTGGTTCTGTGCACCACGCAGCCTCCTTTCCACTGCATACCTGGCAATGTGCCTGCAGCTCTGTCCCCAGTGGCCACATTCTCACCCAACATTTCTGGATCTACGTAGCTCTGTAGTCTCACTCGGTCAGCTGTAAGATGCCTCTATTTTCATCTATTTCGTTTGTTCTTGTGCTTCATAAAGCCTCGCTCAAACAGACACAGGTGCCATTATGAATTTCCAATGAGCTAATTCCAACCCATTGAGAGTTAGGGTATGGTAATTCATGCAAGCCATGGACATTTCCCCATAGTTAATGGCCATAGGTCTCTTAAGAGACCCTTGGGGTGTAATTAATGGAATGCACCTACGGATTTCACTGTAGTGTTTCCTTACAAAGTTTTGTCTCTGCTTCAATTAAATGTTTAAACTTTGGGTTATCTGAAAAGTAGAAATGTGGTGATAATCTATGAATCTTCATATAGGAATTTATATTAGGTCTCTGTTTGCAGTTCTAAAAATGTTTTCCCATCACTTTTTGTAGCCTAAACCTCCACTGCATTTCTAGGGAATCAGTGATGAATTACCAACTGTTATAACTTGCTCAGTGTCAAAATCTTCTGCTCACCCTTGGTCCCTGTAGGTTTTCAGAGTAATTGCATTCATCCTGAATGGCAATGTTCATCCATTTCTACATCTCCAAGATCCCATATTTTTTTTCATTGAGATAATAGAACTCATTTCTCTTGCTGTGGCGTGCCTACATGCCACTGTAGCCTCTGGCTTTCCGCAGACTCCTTTTGCCGTGCTGGTTGAAGAAATTGAAGCTGCTGCATTAAATGAGTGTGTGGAGGAAGTGTCCTCATTGACTGGTGGCTCCATGCAGCCATGCAACCATTCCACTTCCTTCCTTTCTTCCTATCTCTTACAGCTTTCCGTTACATTGCGTTGGCTTTCTTTTCCTCAAGAAGGAGCAGGAAACTATGGCTTTTGGACTTCATTAACTATGACCCACCAGCCAACACATGCATCAGCTAAACAACCAAGCAAAATATTAGTATCGTTCTCTGATAGCCATCATTCACAAGTTCTGGGGGAGTGAACCCTTCCCAGAGAGTCAGTTTGAGTCAGGGCTATTCCCACCCAACTTCACACCTGGAGACCCCGATCCAGTAGACTCTCACTGGAACACTTCATGGTTTTATTTTTCACTTTTTTGTGCACAAGCCACATTAGGGATGAGCGTTTCTAGTTGCATGTGATTGTGTGTGAGCTCATGTGTGTGCAAGTGTGTGGGTGTGCATGTTCATGTTTATGTCTGTGTGTGGAAGCTGGAGGTCAGCCTCTCATGTTGTCTCTCAGGGTACCTTCCACTTAATTTGTTTTTGTTGTTGTTGTTGTTGTTTTTGTTTTTCAGGTTCTCTGGCTGGCCAGTGAGATCTTCCTGCCTCTGCCTCCTCACTGCTGGGTTTATAAGCATGCACTACCACACCCTGCTTTCTGACTTGGGTTCTGGGGATTAAAGTTGGGTCTTTATCTAGCACAGCCAGCACTTTACTGACTTCGCTATCGCCCAAGTCCAGCACGCTCCTCTGAACTTTCTCTAGGGAGTGGATGCTATAAGGGGTGACAGGGGAGTACCAAGGGAATCTCATCAACGTGTGACATAACTGTGCAGTCTTATCTTCTTATCCCCAGGGAGGGGCTTCCTTACAAGATAGAGACATGACAGGTATGAGCTTCCACAGGCATGCATGTAACCAAATGCCTCGAGCCCCAGTCACTTTACACCATATTCAAGCAAGCAGACAAAAACCTAACTAGCACAGATGAACATTTCTTCAGAGTAGACACTGTATAAACATGAGGTTTGCCTTCAGCCATGTTTGGGTCTCTGCAATGAAAAGGATTCCTTCCATGCTTCCATGCTTTCATGGCATTCTGTTTCTTTGTGTGTTCTGTTCTATAAATTAATGACTGCTCATCTCTTTCCACGGTCCCCAAGTGGCAGAACAAAACAAATGAAAAGAAGCCTATGCGTGCCACCTGGCTTAGCCACTTGGACAGGATGAACTAGAGCATATCTAACTGAAATGAAACAGGAAGCAGAAGGATGCATTGTTGACATAGATGTCTAGGCAAAAAGGTGCAAGAGGAACTGGGGAGATGGCTCAAGTGCAGAGGGTGAAGGACCAATCTGCCAGTGTGAGGGCTTGGGTTTGAATCCTCAGAGCCCACGCAGAGACGGGCACAGTCCACACATCTGTCAGCTCAGTGCTTCTACAGTGAGGTGGGAGGGAGGGGCGGCAGCGTCCTTGCAGAATCACTGCCCATCTAGCCTGCCACACGCAGCTGTGAACAACAAAGAGACCCTGTCTCAACCAAGCTAGAAGGTGAGGACCCGTGACTGAAGGCCTCTGACCTCTGCACGAGCCCCATGCCAGGCATGCACTAATCCTACATTCACCAGTGCAGTCACTCACCATCATTCGTGAAAGACAGAGAAAGGGCATCAAGGGAGGCAAAAAAAAAAAAAAGATAGATACCAGTGTGGGCAAACAAAATTTCGGGGCACCTTCTGATAAACACTGCGATAAGATGAATCTTTGGTAATGTCCAGTGAAGAGGGTCTGCAGCCTATATCAAGAGGTGTCTCCTTTCAGGTTTATCGCCTCCAGATATAAAAGCTGTCTCCCTTTTCATCTATAGACCCTACGTATCTACCTATGTGTTCTGTTAAGCTTCATATATCATTACAAGTTCTAATAGAGTAACTTTACATTGTCATTCTAGTAGCACGCTGTAAGGGTTTTTTTTTTTTAAACTTATCTTTTTCACAAGTTAAAATAACCTACAACATTAATGTATAAGCAACTTTCAGTTTGCTCATTGTAGAAATTCATAGTTCTACTAATAAAATATGCACATTTTGAATCATACATGGCTATACACTTTACAGCTGAGCTAGCACTAAGAAAGCCATCACATGTTAAACTTTTTGTTTCTAATAAAACAACAACAACAAAAAAACATTTGATGCTCGGTGAAAATAAGATGTTTTACAGACAATTTTTAGTTAGAACAAAGTTACTAATTAGGCTTTATTACTATGAAAAACCCTAGTTTTGACATTTGGAAGTACGGTAGCTCTTCTTACCTAATGTCTACATGTCCAAAGCGTTAGCTAATCATGGTCAACAATGGTCCAAAATAATAAATGGAAAATTATGAAATTAATTCATATGTCTTAACCTGTATGTCATTCTTAGTGGCATGGTACAATCTCCCACACGCTCCTCCCACGCAGTGTGTGAATCACTGTTGGTCCGGCCTCAGCTACCCTCAGGTTGGCCTCCAAGCAGCTGTCTACATTGGCAGGCCTCTGCGTGCAGTAATTGCATGTGAGTCTTCCATCTGCCAATAGTTCATACATTCACGGCTCTTAACCTCTTCCTTTGCTTAAGAAGATTCAAACTGTGACTACAAGTATTTGGAAACTTTTATTTGCTCAGAATGACTAGAATTACTAAAACCACATTTATCCTGACTTATTTTGTTTTCTGTTTGCTAAAGGCAGGAAACAGATGTCACCAAACTGATATTGTCACCTTCTCCAGGATCTAGGCTTCTACCTTCTCCCCAAATTTCACAGTGACCAAGTGACTTACACATACACACACACACACACACACACACACAAAGTAAATTTAATTAGATTTTAAATTATATATGCTTGTGAGGTACAGCATAAAGTTTTGATATACATAAAGTAACAATCAAAGCAGGATAGTTAGCATATGGTTTTAAGCTTTTAATAAATTCCTTTATAGAAATGAATTAAAAATCTTTTCTTCCAGCTAATTTGAGGAAAACTATGTTTTATTGTGAAGAATGGCATAATACTCAAACTTCTTCATTCTCTCTAACTCTACCATTGTCCCCATTGACCAGCCTCTCTCCATCCTCTTCCTCACCCTCCCCAGACTGTGCTGAGTACCAGATCTATTTAGATGACATCACTTAAGAATAAGATTTCACAGTGTTTACCCTCCTGTGCTCTATTTATTCAACTAATTCTCCTTAGGTCCTTCCATGTTGTCACAGATGATGGAATTCCATACTCTCATGGCTGCATACTTTTCCATAAAGAGTGATACAGACCTCCAAACATCAACTCACATTTTAAAAAATTCCATTCTTCTATCGAAGTCAATTCCACACCCAGCTCTTGTCAATAAACACTGAAAAGAATAAGGAAAAGGCGTTGGTGAAAATATATACAAGACACTGTTCTGGGGACAAAAATAGTGAAGCCATCTGGAAAACTGTGTAAACTTTCCTTAAAAAAATCTAAAAGTAGAGCTGGCTTTTCCAATAAAGATATTAATGACTTCATTAATGGATGGTTCTATCACAAGAACTTGTCACTCAGTACAGTAGGCACAGATGGATAAACGTATCAAGAATTACAAGTTAACATGCAAGTTTTAATTTGGGAATCAGAGCTGAGACTTGACTGCATGGCTTCCGTGCTCAGGCTGCACTCATTCCCTGATGCATGGGTGCCATTTTTCCTGGACCTCTAATTTTCAAAGTGCCCCATGAATTTTACAATGTGGCCAGGCAATCTTTACGCAGGTTGAAAGGTGGCTTTTCCAGGTCATTTGTCCTCAGACTTCTACCTATCCAAAGGTAGATTATTTTAGAAAGAATGTAGCATGAGAGAATAAGTCCGGAAGACCATTCTGCTAGAGATGAGATGCAAAAACTGGACAGTAAATGTTTTACTGATCATTACTCACTTCCACACTGAAACAACATGAAATTCATAGATTGGGACAGCACACATCAAAGGAGATGAAGAGCCTAGCTAGCTCGGCTCCTGTGCTTTTTGTTTCTGTTAGCTTCAGAACTGTAACGAATTGGCCCATCCTAAAAGTCTTTCTTCCACTGCTTGTTTTTTTTAAAGACAGTCTTTGGTGTAGTCTAGGCTGACCTCACACTCACTATGTCACCGAGAAAGGCCTTCTCTTCTTGATCCTCCTGTGTCTACTTTGTATATACTTTGGGTTGTAGCCAGGCACTGGCAACCATGCCCAGTTTGTGTGCTGCTGTGGACCTAACCCAGGACGCCATACTCTCTGGCAGTCTACTACGTGAGCTACAGTCCCCCGTTTGTCAAGGCTGTGCTCTTGACAGCCTGCATCTGTGTAGAGCCTCACCTGAAGTATGCATCCTGACTCCATGGCTGCATCTTAGAGAGGACGTGCAATGTGGAGTCACCTTTCCGTCTTCTGTCACCTCCACGGATGACAAGGAATCTCAACCTTCCTTGAGAAGAGCATCTAAGCTTCATCACCTCAGCATCACCCCAGCAGGAAGACCCTGAACTTCCAGAGGCTCCACCTTCCTGGTGGCGACAGGTTGAACACTGAAGACAGAATGCACAATCCTAGGTAATCTGCTTATTAAAGTTTCAGAGAGTAATCCACTCTGCCTGGCCCCCTTTCTCTTCGTACTTCTCATCACAAGCATTTCCTTTGCACTAAAGCAAAATCCAGAGCTAAGAGAAAACACTGATGGCTTCGAACAGGTCAACAAATCACTTTGAACAGAGTCAATCCACAAGAGTTGAATTTGCAACCAACGTGAGCATGGCTCTCCAAGTAGAGCGCTAGTGTGGTAAACAAAGATTTTGAAAATCTTACTTTCTGTTCAGTTTTTTTAACTTTTTAATTTATTTACTATAGTTTGTTCACTTTGCATCCCAGCTGTAGCCCCCTCCCTCGTCCCCTCCTAATCTCGCCCTCCCTCCCTCATCTCCTCCTATGTCCCTTTCCAGTCCACTGATAGGGGAGGTCCTCCTCCCCTTCCATCTGACCCTAGTCTATCAGGTCTCATCAGGACTGACTGCATTGTCCTCCTCTGTGGCCTGGTAAGACTGGTTCCCCCTCAGGGGGAAGTAATCAAAGAGCCAGCCACTGAGTTCATGTCAGAGACAGCCCCAGTTCCCCTTACTAGGGAGCCCACTTGGATACTGAGCTGCCATGGAGTACATCTGTGCAGGGGTTCTAGGTTATCTCCATGAACGATCCTTGGTTGGAGTATCAGTCTCAGAAAAGAACCCTAGGCTCAGACTTTTTGGTTCTGTTGCTCACCTTGTGGCGCTCCTGTCCCCTCCAAGTTTTTCATCTCCCTCTTCTTCTATAAGATTCCCTGCCCTCTGCCCAAAGTTTGCCTATGAGTCTCAGTATCTGCTTTAATATCCTGCTGGGTAGAGTCTTTCAGAGGCCCTCTGTGGGTAGGCTCCTGTCCCCCTCCCTATTTTCTCCCTCTTCCAATGTCTATCCTGTTTACCTTTCTTAATGAGGTTTGAACATCTTACCCAGGGTCCTCCTTCTTGCTTAGATTCTTTAGGTGTACAGATTTTAGTATGTTATTATACATCTAATATCCACTTATGAGTGAGTATATACCATGTGTGTCTTTCTGCTTCTGGGATACCTCTCTTAGGATGATCTTCTCCAGTTCCCACCATCTACCTGCAAATTTCATGATTTCCTAGTTTTTAATTGCTGAATAGTATTCCATTCTGTAAATGTACCACAATTTCTGTATCCATTCCCCTGTTGAGGGACATCTGGGTTGTTTTCTTGCTATATACTTGAGCATCTTTTGGATATATGCCTAGGAGTGGTATAGCTGGATCTTGAGGTAGCACTATTCCTAATTGCCTGAGAAAGCACCAGATTGATATCCAAAGTGGTTGTGCAAGCTTACATTCCCACCAGCAGTGGAGGAGGGTCCCCCTTTCTCCACAACCTCTCCAACATGTGTTGTCACTTGAGTTCTTGATCTTAGCCATTCTTATAGGTGTAAGGTGAAATCTCAGGGTTATTTTGATTTGCATTTCCCTGATGGCTAAGGATGTTGAGCATTTCTTTAAATGTTTCTCTGTCATTCGATATTCCACTATTGAGAATTCTCTGTTTAGCTCTGTACCCCATTTTTAAATTGGGTTACTTGATTTGTTGCTGTTTAACTTCTTGAGTCCTTTATATATTCTGGATGTTAGTCCTCTGTCAGATATAGGATTGGTGAAGATCCTTTCCCAATCTCTAGGCTGTCGTTTTGTTCTAACAACAGTGTCCTTTGCTTTACAAAAGCTTTTCAGTTTCATGAAGTCCCATTTATTGATTGTTGATCTTAGAGCCTATGCTGTTGGTGTTCTGTTCAGGAAGTTATCTCCTGTGCCAATGAGTTCAAGGCTCTTCCCCACTTTTTCTTCTAATAGATTTAGTGTGTCTGGTTTTATATTGATGTCTTTGATCCACTTGGACTTTAGTTTTGTGCAGGGTGATAAGTATGGATCTATTTGCATTTTCTACATGTAGACATCCAGTTGGACCAGCACCATTTGTTGAAGATGCTGTCTTTTTTTCCATTGTATGGTTTTGGCATCTTTGTCAAAAACCAGGTGTCCATAAGTGTGCGGGTTTATTTCTGGGTCATCTATTCAATTCCATTGATCCACCAGCATGTTTCTATGCCAGTACCATGCAGTTTTTATTACTGTTGTTCTATAGTACAGCTTGAGATCAGGGATGAAGATACCTCTAGAAGATCTTTTATTGTAGAGGATTATTTTAGCAATTCTGGGTTTCTTGTTATTCCATATGAAGATGAGAATTTTTCTTTCAAGGTCTGTAAAGAATTGTGTTGCTAATTTGATGGGAATTGCATTGAATCTGTAGATTGCTTTTGATAAGATGGCCATTTTTACTATGTAAATCCTGCCAAGCCATGAGCATGAGATATCGTTCCATCTTCTGGTATCTTCTTCTATTTCTTTCTTCAGAGACTTGAAGTTTTTTCATACAAGTCTTTGACTTGCTTGGTTAGGTTTACACCAAGGTATTTTATGTCCTTTGTGGCTATTGTGCTAATTCCTTTCTCAGCCCATTTGTCTTTTGTATACAGGAGGGCTACTGACTTTTTTGAGTTTATTTTGTATCTGGCCACTTTGTATACAGGAGAGCTACTGATTTTTTTTTTTTTTTTTAGTTTATTTTGTATCCAGCCACTTTGCTGAAAGAAAATCAGACTTTTTATGATATACTGTTTTGCAAGGTATATCAGCCAGGCTTGATGGCACACGCCTCGAATCCCCAGCACTCGGGAAAGCAGAGGCAGGTGGATATCTGTGAGTTCAGGCCAGACTGGTCTACAAAGGACAGGACGGCCAAGGCTACACAGAGAAACCTTGTCTCAAACAAACAAATAAAAAAATAAATGCAAAAAGGCATATCTATGTGCACATGACATAGTATGGTCAGTGAATGATTTTAAGTCACGCATGGATAAATGTATACACACATATGTATATATGTATAAATACGTGTAATATGTATTTACCCATATAAACATGCAATTATTTTATCATGTTCTAAAAGACTGAATTAGGCCATCAGACTCATAATTTCAGAACACTTGTAGGGCAACAACAAATTGTATTTTACATTTACTCACTCACTGGGTGGGGTGCTGTAATATAGCCTAGGACATCATAGGACCATGGCTGCAGTCTATCCTCACCTTCTGCCATGTGGAATTTAGCTCAGGTTATCAGGCATAGCTCAAGTACCTTGTCCAGAGCCATCTCACCAGCCCAGAATCATTTGTTATTACTGTTGGTGTTTTTTTTTTTTTTTTTTTTTTTTTCAAAACTGTATATTGCAAGCTATTTTGAAGCAGCCATTAGGCGTAATTCTGTAATCTCGGCATGAATGTAGAAAGATAGAGTGATAGAGTGATCTGCAGGATAATAGCAGAAGTCCGAGAAACACCCTATTGTGTTTTGTGGAGACTTTCCGTGCTGTTAGGCCGAATTCCAAGAAGCTGAGCCTCAGCCAAGAACTTCCGTTCAGGTGATATATATCGACGTTTTGCTTGTAAGCCTAGCCTTTAACAGCTGAGCTATCTCTCCAGCCCCTGGGTGATTTATTAAATAAAGTGCCTTCAGGAAAAACCTTGAGAGGAGGAAGGGAAGTGAAGAAAGGCAGGAGCAGAAACTAGACAAGTCATTATTTTAGGAAAGTCTTAGCTTTGGTTGTTATATGTATATACTCTGGTCATATGCATATGGTATATGCAATGCGTGTTTGCATTCCTGAGATCATGTATGTACATGTGCATGCAGAGCCCAGCATTGACATCAGGTGCTTCCTTCATCACTCTCCATAGTGTACATTAAGGCAGATTCTCTGAGTTGAAACCAGAGCTCATTGATTTAGCTAGTGTAACTAGTCTCCTTGCTCCAGGAATCTCTGGTCTCAGACTCACCAGCACTGGATTCCAAGAAGGCCACATACCTATCCCACATTAACTTGAGTGCTAGCAATTTAAACTCTGGTCCTGGGGGTTAGGGGAGCAGGCCCTTTAGCTGATAAACCATCTCTCCAGCTCCAGAGAATTTTAGCTTTAGGGGAAAGTTTTTCCCTGAGGAAATTTTGTTCAATAAATGTAACAAGAATGTAAAGAGGATGCCCCGGCAAGAGGTAGAAAGACTGACTCACTGAATTCCCAACTCAACCTGTTGTCAGTCACAAGAATAGTGTCATTTTCTCAGAGGAAGAGAGCCACAGCCACAGTGGGTTGAGGTAGAAACATTGGCATACTCAAACTGGCTGGGGCACCACCAACACCTGTCACAGAAGCTTGAAAGATGACACTGAAAACAATGGTAAGCACACATTGAAATGGTCATCTGCCGTCCAGGAAGGTCTTGAAGCCAGCTGGCAACCACGTTCCTTCACTCCTGGGGATTCTCAGAAAGGAAGTGCACCAACACTCAGGGTCATGTTGACTCTGACCTGACCCTGTGGCTGCCTTCCTGAGCCTGATGCATCAGGTGGCATGGACAGTAGAGTAACACTGGGCAAAGGGCTTATCTTACCTAATGAGCACCTGCCCTGAGTTTCCTAGGATGGAATCTTTCTAGACGTAAACTCTCATTTCCATCTAGTCATCTCAAGGGGGGAAAATGTCTTTCCTTCCTTGGAAGGGAATGTACTTTATAGGCGTACAATATAGAAATTTTCAAAGGAGAGAAAAAGTAGATCCCAGTTGGCAAGCTCCTGGGCTTTCTGGAGATGACTGCCCCACATTAGGTCATGGTGATTCATTGTAGTCGACCACATATCTTAGCCTAATAGTGTGTGAATTCAAACCGGATGCATCTGATTAAGTGCTCCCAGGACTGGCTGTAATAATTGACTCACTGGCAGTGTGCCTCCTTCTAGCTATTCTGGGATCTGGGCTTAGAGCATTTGGAGTTTGGCATGCTCACCTCAGAGGCCTTCTTATCCGGGCCGGGTGCCCAGCAGCCATCCTCTTCTCTGTTCCATTCTCCCTCTTCTCACTTCTTCTTCTCCAGGTTTCCTCAGAAGCTTTGCCTTACTCTTTGGATCTTGCCTTTTTTTGTTTTGCACAGATGTTTCAGCTCTTGTGCAAAGCCTGGCTGGCTGATTTAGAGCTGGTCAGAGGGCTATGTGCCAGAATCAGATGGCATTTGCGCTAGCAAGGATATTTGTTAAATTTGGTCAATGACAGCCAGTTTGGGTCCCTGACAACCAAGCAGGTATAAACTATGTCCTGTTGGAGATGTTGCTGTGTGGCTGAGTGATTAGTAGCATAATGTCCAGAGGCAGGCACATTCCGTTTTGGTACTTTCCATTACTTGCTGAGCTACTTTGAGTGACTGACTCAGTTTCTCATGCTTCTGACTTATCACTTTTAAAATGGAAATAATTGAAGGACCTACTTTGTAGGGTTGGTGCATATAAATGAGTATGCAAATTCCCTTCTCCTTGGAAAGATATTAATGAGTCAGTGAGATGGATAAACAGATAAAGGCGATTGCCACCAGGCCTAATGGGGTGAATTAAATCCCCGGAGACCCACTTGATGGAAGGAGACAACTGACTCTTGCAAGTTGTCCTTTGCTCCCTTCACAAACCTCCAGGCACACAAGCACACACACAAATAAATAATATATTTGTCAAGGAAGGATGTTAATGAGGTATTAGGGAACTTCCTTGGCATTATTTGTATAGATGATAGGACTATTATTTACATAGCACTCTGGTGCTAAGCAACTGAAAGGCTCCAGTATTTTAGCTGATGAATTCTTATCATAACCCTGAATTATGTTCTGTCTTGTAATAATAAAATTACAGAGCAAAAGACTGTACCTTGTCTGACAATAAAGCATTAATTGAATGTGGCAATTAAAAGAGTGAGTTTGATTTATTTCTAATGACTTGGAAAGATAAACAAGTCATACTATTGAGAAAAACTGGAAATCACAGAGACAAAATTGAAAGGCAACTGAAAGACACAATATGAATGTGCAATCACAGTTGTGCTTAAAATTTTTGTATAATCATGTCTATATGCTTTTGGTAGCTGTATGCAAGGGACATTACAATTCAGAGAAAGTACTCATTTCTATGCTAGCCAGACAGAAGTTATTCTGTGGAAAGGAGCCATCTTTATTGAAAAGACCATTGTGTGCTGGGAAAGTATATCTCGGTGACAGTCAAGGTCGTAGGTGAAGAAGCAGAAAAAGGAGGAAATGGGTGTGGCCAGGGCTGGTGTGGTGGTGGGGAGGGTCAATGAGGAGTGAGGGCTCGGTTCTCACCAGTGGTGGAGGGACATCTAGGAAACACTTCAGTCATTTCTGTGATGGTTGATTTGATGCTCAGCTTGACAGGACAAGGGTCACCTAGGAGGCAAACCAGTGAGGGGGTTTCAACATGAGACTGACTGCCGTGTGACAGCCTGCCTTAGTGTGGACAGCACTTTCTCTGGTCGAGGACAGCAGACTAAATAAAAAGCAGAGACAAACGTGTGCATCAGCACTTGTCTCTAGGCTTCTGACTAGAGAACTGCCTCAGGTTCTGTCTGCCTTGACCTTATCACTGTAAGGAAGTGCGCCCCCAGCTGTGAGCTGTAACACACTCTTTCTGCGTAAGTTGTTTTGGCCGGGCATTTGGTCCTATCAGTGAGAACCGTAACAACAATCCCTAACACCGAGTACAGCGGGTCTCCTTGTGTGGACTCTAGAAGGGCTCTGGTCAACTTCCAGACCAGAAAGAGAAAGAAACGAGATCTTCACGTGGGCAGATATCCAGGGATGTGGGAGGTATGTATGTAGGGGGTAGACAACCACTCTTGCACACTCACACCTGGAAGAACCCTGCTGTGTCACACTGCTGACTGGTTACCACTGAAAGGAGGCGTGTGATGAGGCCATGAAATGTGTTAGTCAGCTGTCCATCACCGTGACAAGATACCCAACACAAACAATTTAAAAGGAAAAAAAAAATACATTCGGCTCACAGTTTCAGAGAGCTCAGTCCATTGCTTTGTCATTCCTTTTCTGTCCCTGGCAAAGAGAAACGTCAGGGTAGAGACAACTCAATGAGGAAACCACTCACTTCATGGTAGCTAGGAGGCAAAGGCAGAGAAGCCGCCAGGGTTACATATCAGCTTTGTTTTCTTTTCCTTTTGGTTTTTTTTGTTTTGTTTTGTTTTTTTGAGACAGGGTTTTTCAAAACCCTGTAGCTTTGGATGTCACTCCGTAGACCAGGCTCACCTCCAGTTCAGAGATCCACCTGCCTCTGCCTCCTGAGTGCTGGGATTAAAGGCATGGACCACCACCGGCTGGCTTACACATCCTCTTTAAGGACACACCCGCCATAGCCTAACTTTCTTGCCCCCTGAAGTTCCATTTCTAGATAGCATCATATACCAGGGGCCAAGAATTTCGTACTTGGGCTTTGGGGAAACATTGTCAATCAAACCCATAAATTTTCTGTGTTTATTCTATCAGTTTCCCTTGCTTTCTCCCCACGAACACCTGTGGAAGTCCCAAAAGCTGTGTGTTCCTAACAGTAGCATCTTCATTCCTTCTGGGAAGGCTTACTGGCTGGCCCTTTGACAACATCCAATAACACAAGTAAGCGTCTCGTCAGAGGGTGAAAGGAGAGCCTGCTCCGTGGCTTTGCATTGGTGGATGCCAGCTACACTTCAGGAATGGCTGACTTGTGGTATTTTAAAGCATCTCAAGTTGTTAAGGTATATTTGTATTTCACTTTTTTTTTAACCTTGTTTTTTATTTTGTTATGTTTTCCAAGTGAGCTGGTGAAAGTTGCGGAATTCTTTTTTTTTCTTTTTTTAAATTTTTTATAATTCTTTATTAATTTTTATTCACTTTGTATCCCCCCTGTGGTTCCTGCCCTCCTCCTGTCCCAATCCCTCCCTTCCTCCACCCTCTGCATGCACCCAAGCCCACTGATAGGGGAGGTCTTCTTTTCCTTTTGAGCTTAAATCACTAACCATCCATTATCCTCAATAGAGAAAGGACACTGTTCAGGAAGCTGAGGGATGATGTTAAAATCCTGCCATCTGGTGGCTTACTGAGACAATGACATATGTTAATTTTCTGAATTCTGATTTCCACTTCCCTCCATATCCTCTTCCTATTACATTCTTTTTCGCTTACTTCAAAAACAGCTTTATTTTCTCTCATGGAAGGCTAAATCCACAGTCCGTGTACCCGAATAACGGCTGTTCTCAAGTTTATTGCAGCTTCTCCTTGGAAATTATTGTGTGTGTGTGTTCCTCTGAATGTTAGAAAACACACACACAAGTTGAAAGCTCATACATTTCCCTTGTGTTTCACTCATGGTCTGACAGAACTCGTGTGACATAACTGCCTGGGGCTGGGGAGATGGGCCATTTGACAAAGTGCATGCTGTGCAAGCGTGAAAACCTGAGTTCAGATCCCCAGCGCTCGCATAAAAAGAGGAGCACCGTAGCACAGGCTTGTAGCCTCAGCACCGGGGAAGCAGACAGAGCTGGATTCCTGGAGTTAGCTAACCAGCCTGTCTAGTGGAACTGATGAACTCTGGGTTTAGTAAAAGAGTCTGTCTCAAAATAATAATAATAATAATAATGAGGTGAAGAGCAATAGAGGAAGATGCCTGTATTGGTTTAAATAAGTGTAACCCCCTAGACTCATGTGTTTGAATGCTTAGCCATAGGGAGTGGCTAGGAGGTGTGGCATTGTGGGAGAAGGTGTGCCCTTGTTGGAGGAAGTGTGTCACTGTGGAGGTGGGCTTTGAGGTTATATGTGCTCAGACTACAATGTAGTGGAAAATGGGTTGTTACTATCAGTAATCTATGTAATTATTACAGCAGTTATTATTTAACCTACTATCAATCAATAAAAGACACAGACATCTGTTATATTTTTAATATGCCTATATGTTGGATTGGGCAGAAACTAACCCCTTAAGTTATCTTATTATCTCCCAGCCCCACGTCCTTTGCCATTTGTTCTAATCACTCTTAGCTCAGCTACTTCCCATCCCAAATAATATAAATTCTTGCATATGCTTTCCATCTGGGCTGCTTCTCACCAGCCTCGCAGATCTTCAGATCAGGCTCCTCTCTGCCATGAGCATCTATCCATGTTAACTCATGGCGACCCTCCTTCTCCTTCCTCCTCTCCTGTCACTCTTCCTCTCCTCCCTCCCTTCCCATGATCCTCTGGCTTCCAAGCCCGAGAACCTTCACTCCATCTACCTCACTTCTGCCCTGCCCAGGTGTGTAGGTGATTTTATTTAGCCAGTCAGGGATAATTTTGGAGCAAGGTTACACAATGTCTTTCTTGTGTACAAGAGGGTTTGTTCTTCGAACAGGAAGCAGACCTCAGGAAGCAAAATAATTAACAAAATACAACACACCAGACTGTGCCCGGTCACACAGTCCCTTCTGCTGCCTGTGGACCAAGATGTAGAACTCTCAGCTCCATCTCCAATACCATGTCTACCTGCACGCCTCCATGCTTCCCACCGTGAGGATAATGGGCTAAACCTCTAAAACTGTAACCTGGCTCCTAACAATTAAATATTTTTCTTTGTAAAAGTTGCTTTGAAATATTACTCAGCAGTGAAAACTAAGGAAATCATGAAATTTGTAGGTAAATGGTGGGACCTGGAAAGGATCAACCTGAGTGAGCTGTCCCAGAAGCAGAAAGACACACACAGTATACTCACTCATACAGACATATAATATAGGATAAACCTACTAAAATCTGTATATCTAGAGAAACTAATCAAGAGGGAGGACCCTGACTAAAATGTTCAATCCCTATCCCGAAAAAGCAAAGAGGATGGACATCAAAAGAAGAAGAAAACAGGAAACAAGTTAGGAACCCGCCACAGAGGGCCTCTGAATGGCTCTGCCCTGCAGACTATCAAAGCAGATGCTGAGACTTATGGCCAACTGTTGGGCAGAGTGCATGGAATCTTATGAAAGAAGTGGGAAATAGTAAGATCTGGAGAGGACAGGAACCCTACAAGGAGAGCAACAGAACAAGAAAATTTGAACACAGGGGTCTTCCCAGAGAGTCATACTCCAACCAAGTACCAGGCATGGAGATAACCTAGAACCCTTGCACAGATGTAGCCCATGGCAGTTTAGTGTCCAAGTGAGTTACATAGTAATGGGAAGAGGGACTGCCTCTGACATAATCTGATTGGCCTGCTCTTTGATCACCTCCCCCTGAGAGGGGAGCAGCCTTTCCAGGCCACAGAGGAAGACAATGCAGCCACTCCTGATGAGATCTGATAGACTAAGATCAGAAGGAAGGAGAGGGGGACCTCCCCTATCAGTGGACTTGGGGAGAAGCATGTGTGAAGAAGGGGGAGGGAGGGTGAGATTAGGAGGGGAGGAGGGAGGGGTTTGTGGGGGGATACAAAGTGAATAAAGTGTAATTAATAAAAGTTTAAAAACATTAAATTAAATTTAAATTAAAAAAAACTTTAAAAAAAGTTGCTTTGGTCATGGTGTCTCTTCACAGCAATAAAACCCTAACTAAGGCAGTGCTCAAAACTGACCTCTGGCCTCTGCATACACACACACACATGTGCACAAGAACCTGCACACACAATCATGTATATACCACACACACACACACACACACACACACACACACACACACACACACAC
>NW_026585609.1:4331949-4337413 GCF_907164565.1 Psammomys obesus
CACACACACACACACACACACACACACACACACACACACACACACACACACGAACTTTAGAAGACCTATAAAAAATTTCAGTCTTGGGGCTCAGTAGATGTGAAAAGCAAAAATTAATGAAACCCTTTTCTATTATTTTAATCTCATTTATTCTAGTGACACCCAACGAGCACAGAGGACTCATTTACTGAAAGCCATGCTCACAGAGGCTTTTGCAAGTGTAAGAAGTGAAGTGATTATGGGAACTATCGATTTGAGATTCCTGTAAAATAATATGATGGCTTTTTCTATTATCTGTTCCAGCTCCCAAATAATTGACACGGAGACCTATCAGATTTATTCAACAAGCTTTAAGCACTGTAACTGGGCAGATCTTCATCTTCTCTGACTCAGTGATGCTGACTTGGCTCCTTCCTAGCCCTGTGCCCTTTTCCTCACCATCTTAGTCTTACCTTGTCTTCTGCTGTATCTCTCAGTCCTCATGGAGAACTCCTCGAGGCACCTCTCTCTTTCTCCCTTTCTCTCCATCCTCCTCCTCCTCTCCTTCCTACCTGAGACCACTGACTCTAAATAGAAGTCCTGCCTCCTGTCCTCTCTGCCAACCTATTGGATAATCAGCTTCTTTATTAGCCAATCAGAGATAACTACGGAACATCCTTTACACACAGTGATACAGGAGATTCTTCATAGACATGACAATGCCCACTTCTGGACTGCAACCAGATCTAGGGATGCTGAAATCAGTATCTGGCACAAGACCATTCCCTCTACTATCTGGTGATCAGATTGTAGAATGACAAATCTCCTTATAAAAACATTGTGTTTGGTATACATGTTACCAAGCTAGTCAGAAATCTTGTGCCCTTAATCTGATGCCCCAGAAATCAGAATATGATTAAATTTTAGTATTGCCTTTAGATGAAAATGAGCCATGTACCCCACTGATCTTTTCAACAATCCAAAGCACAGAGAATCTGTAGTCCCTGCAGGCATTTCAAATTACCAAGTACAGCAGCTACTCATGCCTCCCTTTCCCCTTCATCAAAGCCACTTTTAAGCACAATCCCAGAGACTCTGAATGGCTCTGGGGAAGCTTGTGGTTCTTTCTATAATTTATGACCAGAATGACACTCCAACGGGAGGGGAAGACAGGACGTGAGCTAACCATTTTCTGAGTGTGGTATCGGCCTTATTGATAGGACGATGCTGGCTGTACTTTGCAATTGTGATTCTTTCTTGGGGGTCCAGACTGTAAGCACCTGGGTTGATGCAGAATGTTTCAGAAAGTTTCTGTGAGTTAGGACAAATATGATTTGTTTCTATTGAAATAAGAAGCTGGGGCTTATTGGGAGATTAGGGGGTAGGTAGAGATTGCTGGGGTCTCTACCAGGTATACATAACGACATTGGAAATGCAGCCCTGGACTCTAGCAGGAGCCCATCTGAGGAGCCAGTGATCTACAGTGATGATTTTCCCATCACCCTGCTTAGTTTTGTGTAAAGCTTACATGATCAAGAGAGATCCTCAGCTGTGAAATTCTCTCCACCAGATTAGTCCGTGGGCAAGCCCGTGGTGCATTTTCTTGATTGACAGTTGATGCTGGATGGCTTGGTTGACTGTGCTATCCCTGAGCTGGTGGTCCTGGCTGCTACAAGAAAGCAGGCTGAGCAAGCCATGGGGAACAAAACAGTAGGCAGCATTCCCTTGTGACCTCTTCATGAGCCCCTGCTTCCAGGTTCCCTCCCTGCTTGAGCTCCTGCCCTGACTTCACTGGATAATAAATCCAGGCTGTGAGATGAAATAAATGCCTCCTTTCCTATGTTATTTTGGTCATGGTGATTTGTTATAAGAAATAAAACCTAACTCAGACATCTATTTTGGAGAAATCTGTTTTGGTTGTGTTGTCTCAGCAGAGTGCCAATGGTACACATTTGTAATCCCAACACCCGAGAAGCAGAGGCAGAAGAGTCACTGTCAGTTAGAGATAACCCTGGTCTACACAGTGAGTTTCAGGATAGCCTGGGATAACAAGTAAGACCCTGTCACGAAAACAAACAAACCTAACAGGCTGTCCCCTCCTGACATTCTGAATTGTTGATCTAGAACAGAAAATTCACCTTTTACATTTAGAACTATCCGGACAATTTTAGTGTGCAGCCAATTTAAACAACCTATGTTCAAAGACAGAGATTGACAGTGTTTTGTTTTTTTTTCCTCCTGTGACTTACATAGTTGGTAGTTTAAGCTTGTAGACAACATAATTTCTGCAGCAGGAACCACACCACAATAGCTTGGAAATGTCATAGACCATGATGAATAAATAAATAGTTTCGGACAGTGATCCACGAAAACACAGTTTGCAACAGCAGCTGTTAGAGTGGAGTTTGCAGTTCATGAGACAGATTCCACCTTCCGACAAGTGTGAATGCATCAGACTGACCACTCAGAGAGCCCCCCTTTGCCACACACAGCACACACACCACAGCACACACACGCACTAGTTCTCCCGAAAGCGGTCAGTCACATCCTATTTGCTGACCTCAGCCTAGGAAAACACTTCCAGTTGTGAAACCACAAGTAGGTGCTAGATTAGAAGAGATAGTTTTAGACTCCTCCCACTCAACAGAAACTACGCAAAGGATCAGAAAATTCCATTTTCGATAACTAGCCACAGATAATCGGGGAATTTCTTTTCAGAGTCTTCATGACAAACGCTCCTGAAAGGTTTCTGGAGACCCCACTGCCGGTCAGCACATGAGTATCAACCAAAGTGATGGAGGAGGGTAGCTAACCCCCACCTATAATCCTAGAGCTCAGGAGGCAGACACAGCAGGGTGGTGAGGTCGAGGCCAGCTTGCACATCAAAGCATTGCCCTGTGTCACACTCAAGGTGAAAACAAACATCAAGAAAGTGACAAAGGGGACAAAGGAAGGAGGAGGACAGACTGGTGGACGGATCCGGATCCATCTTGCTCATAGAGCAGCAGAAGCCTCTGGAGATATTCTCATCAGACTGTCGGTGCCGCTGCCTGCCACTACGGGCACTGAAGGCCTGTGAGAGAATTCAGCCACCTTTGCTGGCCAGTAGTCGTTCATCCCAGTTGCCGATGGTGACAGAACAGGTTCCACAGCTCAGGGCGAAGAAAGGCACCATCTGCCAGTCTTGCTTGGCTCTCTGTGGTGTGCCCTGGCAGTCAGCCAGATAATCACCTGTCTTAGCTTCAGTAGAGAAAGAGCCATTCAGGGTATAGCGTGTGACACTCTTACAGAACTTGCTATGCTTTTGCCCTAATTTAGTTCTATTGCTTATAAAATCGCCACCCAAGAGGCTGTTCATAATAAGCTGTTTAATACAAGCAATCTGTTCTAGACTCCTATTACAGATAAGAGATATGTTTATAGAAAACAACAGATAGATATTTCTATAGAAAATATGTTTCATATATAAAATAAAATTAATTGTAGTTATGGAACACTGAAGAGTAAGACTCAATGTGCTTCATGTTTGTGGTCAGCAAGGGAAAGACTGAATGTCATGCTTAACCAACTGGAACTGGAGATACCCAGTCTGCAACCCATTCCATTTCTCTTCCTTTCTGTTCCCTTACTCTATTCCATAGACTTAAAAGCTAAATATACTTTAAAATTAATATATTAACTGTTCTTTCATACCTATAGATAGTTTATTTAGAATTGAACAGAACATGAATAGCAAATAAATGATTACTTGACCCTTTCCTTTTTGTGGGGGAGTTTACATGGAGGTGGACATGGGAGAGCTGGGAAGTGAGTGTGATCAGGGTGCATGATGTGAAATTCCAAAAGAACCAATAAAATATTATGGTGAAAAAAAAATAAGCCTCCTGAGATAATAAGTACCACCTGAGTGTGAACTGGAACAAGGCTTTGTAATTTTTGAAGGTGGAGAAGAATGTGAGGTGCAGGGTTCTGGTGAAGCCTCTTACTGATGCTTCCATTCTTGACTGACCACGATGCCTTTCAGACACTGAAAGCAACTAAGGCAAGAGCCAAGACTCTGGAAGAGTTGGCTCAGCAGTTAACAGAGCGTGCTGAATGCATGAGGAATGGGGAATGATTCCCAGCAACCACACAGGGCAGCTCACCTGCAACTCCAGCTCCTGGGGATCCCACCCTTTCTTCTGACCCTTGTACATACCCATTCACATATGCTGTCCACACAGAGAAAGACACACACATAAATGACGCAAGTGGAGTTAGGCTACAGTACAGCAGACATGGCACAGTGGCAGAAGGGGCGATGTCCATACTGAGAAAGAGGCGGCTGGAGACACGGGGCTGTGCTGAGCAGGAAGTGGGGCTGTTGGGATCAGGCGTGCACCCCTGTTCTACCCCAGCCTCTGGGTGCACAGTCTGTGTCTGCCTCTGAGGTGTGATGCTGAAGAGAAACAGAACTACAAAGCAGCCTCTTAGCACAACCCCCACACCAGCTGATAGCAAGGAGAGAATCAAAGGAAGGGATGCAGAACTCAACAACCAGTGGCTGGAGATGACTCAGCATGATATTGAAAGGTGCATAGGCCACACATACCCCTTTCCATTTTATATATATTATACTATATATAATATATAGATCCCCCAAAGTAGTTGCTATATAAGCTGGGGCTAAGTTCCTGGTTTCTGAGTCAAGTGTTCTCTCTTCTTTATAAATACTTGATAAGTAGGCAGTGAGAAACTTTCCAAAAATTAAAAGCAATTATAACTCAGCTATCTGGTATTTCAAAGCAAAATTTAAAAACTCCCCACAATAGCATATTTTATTTTATTTTTAACCATTCAATTTTAACCATTTCAATTTTTAGCCCCCCACTAATATTCCTTTCACTGGTAAGGTACAAGCATGAGCAATTCAATGCAAACCACAGTAATCATAAATAATTTAAAGTAATTTGCTCCTTGATAGTGGCTAACAAATGTGCAAATTATCTAGGAAAAGGAACAAATGTGTCCTGGTGATGTGGGGGCAGTTTCTATGATTTCAGAGAAGAATCAGTTCTCTGACTGGCTGAACTGAATAGATCTTGACAATCTTCCACGTTTCTGGTTTATCTGTTTCTATTTTAGCTGCCTGGGTGGTCTCTGGGAATGGTTGATGATGGATAAGTGATATAAGCTCTTTATAGATGTATTTAAATGCATACCTTGAGCTTATCAGAGCAAAATCGGTAACAGCTCAGGAGCCCTGACACCATTGCTGATGGCTAATCCCTCATCACCTGTGTTATCAGAAGGGTTCCAGATGAGATCAGACATGCTGCAAGCAACAGCGGGCTCTCTGAGTCAGAGAACTCAAAGGTATCATTACCACCAGGACCTTGATCGGGCTTCCTCTCTGCTCCCTGGTTTTTGGGATGTCCATCAAAAGAATTGAGATGAGTCACACACACACACACACACACACACACACACACACACACACACACAC
>NW_026585609.1:4337423-4338421 GCF_907164565.1 Psammomys obesus
CACACACACACACACACACACACACACACACACACACACACACACACGCTTGTATTGCAGGAGACAAAGTTTAACCCATAATAGTGTAGAGCAAGAGAAGCAAACTGGGACAAGAGATTGATTCAAAGACTTCCCTCAAGAAGACAGAACTGACTCTTCATCTCAGAGCTAGAGGTGGAGAGAAGGGGCAGGATGTTGGGTGGGGCAGTTCCTGGCCCAAGCAGCACTTGTAAGAGATGAAAGAGGGCTACCACAGGGTGATGGTGGGCAGGAAGTCCCTGGGAAGGGGGGGGGAAGGAGTCTTCATCTTCCTGAGGACTGTTTGTCTTCCTCTTCACTACTGGGACTTCACAATGAACTCTGCTGTCCTCCAGCTGGTTAACTATAACCTAAGGAAGTGAAAAAGATAAGAGGGGAGTGGGAGGGAGCCAGGGACAGCCAGCGTGGGCTCCTTCCAACAGCGTTGCGTGGAGGCTCAAACTGTTCCCCAGGGAGGTCGTATGGGTTGCAGAGCTAAGCCTGGAGTCTGAAGCAGGGGCTTCGGAACTGATTGCCTATCACACCTGTTAGTGCATTTCACCCAGTGACTGACGTTCAGAACCCACTGGGACCCAGGAAGCAAGAGATACAGGCAGGGCTCAGTGCAGACCTCCACCTTCCAGGGCTGAGGCAAGCAGTTCCAGAAGAGCAGGTGAAACAGCAGCGGGCATTTCTGAGAATGTGCTAGAGAGAGCCAGCCTTGTGACAGTACTGCTAACGAAACCTTGAATCAGGTGAAGTTCTACACACTCAAGCGCTTTTACACACTGTGACAAGGTCCTGGAAGAAGGAAAATGAGAACAGCAAGGGCACCTTGGAGGGAATTCAGAAGCGTTCATAAGCAAGCAAGCATACACACAACTAGCCAGTAACTGAGAGCGTCTCAGCTACATTTTTACTCAGTTATGATTCATATATATATATATATATATATATATATATATATATATATATATATA
>NW_026585609.1:4338431-4338660 GCF_907164565.1 Psammomys obesus
TATATATATATATATATATATATATATATATATATATATATATATATGTACAAGAGCTTACTGCTCTTGCAGATCAGCATATATACATATATAGAGAGAGACAGACAGAGACAGGCAGACAGAGTATATAGGGACAGACTAAGAGACAGACAGAGACAGAAAGATAATAGGTGAAAGATGATAGATAGATAGATAGATAGATAGATAGATAGATAGATAGATAGATAGA
>NW_026585609.1:4338670-4370219 GCF_907164565.1 Psammomys obesus
AGATAGATAGATAGATAGATAGATAGATAGATAGATAGATAGATAGAGACAGATATTGGCATTTTCAAATATATATGTATATATACAGGGTATTTGAATAATTTCTGTATTTACTCACCAAAGAAATGACTATCTGTATTTCCATGGTGGAAGATTAAAGAAAAAGAGGAAACTAAGATTCCTAATCAGCATGTATGAGAATGGTGGACGCAGAGCTTGATTGCTCTGTTTTTACACGGCCGTAGCACTTGATACATTAAAGAATAGGATACAGTAGAATATATGACTTCATAAGTTGTTGTTTTTAATCAGCATCAAAGATCTGTTGGAGTCTGTGAAAATGTCTCTGCTGATAAGAGAGCTCGCTGCCTTGCAGAGAATCCAAGTTCAGTTCCCATGTCAGGCTGCTCCCAATAGCCTGTGACTCTTCAACCTCAATTTTAAATAAAGCCGCTGATCCACAAGGAGAGCAACAGAACCAAAAAATCTGGGCCCAGGGGTCTTTCCTGAGGCTGATGCTCCAAACAAGGACCATGCATGGAGATAACTTAGAACCCCTGCACAGAAGTAGCCCATAGCAGCTCAGTGTCTAAGAGGGTTCCCCAGTAATAGGAACAGGACCTCCTCTGACATGAACTCAGTGGCTGGCTCTTTGACCACCTTCACCTGAGGGAAGAGCAGCATTACCAGTCCACAGAGGAAGACAAAGAAGCCAGTCCTGATGAAACCTGATAGACTAGGGTCAGATGGAAGAGGAGGAGGACCTCCCCTATCATTGGACTGGGGGAGGGGCATAGGAGAAGAAGAGGGAGGGCCGGTCGGGATTAGGAAGGGAGGAGTGGAGGGGGCTACAGCTGGGATACAAAGTGAATAAACTGTAATTAATAAAATTAAAATTAAAAAAATAAAGTCGCTGAAACAGGTTTCACAAGCAAACCAGTACTCAACTTCTGAAAATGATTTTACCCCTGACTACCACTAGATGGCACCACAGATGTAGCCCTAGCCATAAACCTTTATTTCAGAAGTACATCTTCAAGTTCTCTGTACTCTCCCTGGCCTAGCCAGAGCTAAGAGATCCTGCAGAGCGACACAGGCATGAGCTTTGTGAAGGATCCAGAGTTTTATCCCCTACTTCAGTCCTAACAAAAATATTTTAAACAAAGTCAAAGTTTTAAAATTAAAATTCGGACAACTCGTTTTTGATCCCCACCCCCAACGACCTGGAGCTGTTTCTTCCAGAGCTTAAGTTATACTTACTATTTTTTTCCACATATAATTTCGAAGAAGCTCTGTTTAGATTTGATATTTCGGGCCAAATTCTTTTGAATGTTACGGTACAACGACAATTTTTAAACGCCTGCCTAATCCCGGATGTTCAACAAGAAGGACGGAGTTGAGCAGCAGCGTTCATGTTCATCTCTCTCGGCTTCCCGACAGCAAAGCAGCGTGAACACCCGCCTCCAGCTCCTGCCACCACGCTTTCCCCACAGTGACAGACCCTACGCTTGAATCAGGGACCCGGGAAGGTGAAGTGTGCTGGATACGATTATGCAAGGAATGGAAGGCAGAGCTGAGAACAGAAAACAGTGTGGACATCTGGTCCAAACTGTTCTACGGACCAGTGTCCAAACAAGACCCGCCCACTGATGGCTCGTGTTCACTTTTTATCCCCGTCTTCCAACTGATGTTTCTCGGGAGGGAAGAAATAATCTGTTTGTTCAGCTCCAGGAAGCCTGTGGGTGTTCGGTATGCGTTAATATGGACTGACGCACAAGAAAGGTTCAAAGCCAGCATGTTCTCTTACTTGAGAATCTACTCACACAGCGTGGCACAGTGGCACACACCCAGCACTCTGGGAGGCAAAGGCAGAGGCAGGTGGATCTCTGTGAGTTCCTAGCCAGCCTGGTCTACAACCAGTCCAGGACAGCCATGGCTACACAGGGAAACCCTGTCTTGAAAAACAAACAAACAAACAAACAAACAAAAAGTCTACTCACAATCTACACAAACCCACCTACTCCTTCAGCTAAAATCCTTTTGATGTTCTTAGTGACAACTGGGGGCTTCCTTTCAGCTGATGTTTGTGAAGGAGAACCAACCAAAGGGCCATCAGCATCACTCATTATTAGCATGTGAACTCAATTTAATTGTTCCCATTGTATTTAATTTAAGTTTGTTTTATCTTAAAGACAGATAAAGTAGCTTATGCACTCTGTATGGAAGAGAAAAAAAAATAACTTCAGTGTTGCTTAAAAGAGAATCCTGTGTTTAACGAAAACAAAGCATGTTTTGGTTGGTGGTATATCTAGATTCACAAGGACCCGACTGAGACAGAGCGGAACTTCTCAGACCCGCCAGCAGTTTACATAAGACACGAGGCTTTTATTAATGTTTACAGCGTAGACGTTTTAGCTGGGCAGACTCTCCGCTAGCACATCCAACTTGTCCTGACTATTCTAGCCGATGACCCACCACGTGGCTAGTTCTTTACCTCTCTGCTCCTGTTGATGCCTGTCCACCTCCATGTCCCCCTGGCAAATCTCCTGAATCTGCCTCTTCCTCCCAGAGCCCTCTCTCTCCCGGAAGTTCTGCCTTTCCCTTTCCTGCCCAGATATTGGCTGCCAGCTCTTCATTAAAGCCAATCAAATACAATTTTCAATTGCCTTAGTGAGGTGAGGAGTGAACAGATATGAGATTGGTGATGGAGCGTAGCTCTCTGCTGGTACAGAATTAACAACTGAATGCACAGATGTTTGTAGAACACAAATAATTTGTGGATACTGATGGCCCATCAGGAGCACAAGAGCCATCATGGAGCGCTAAGGCTATAGGCATCCATTTTAGTTCAAACAGCGCTTCAAGTAGCATCATGGAAGAAAATTGAGGCGGCTGAGAAAGTGGTGATGAGGAGGTTGGCCTAGGTGGGTTGGGGAGAGGAGAGGTGTGTAGTTGGATACGGTGGAAAGAACATCAGTAGGAGGGAGGTAAATTATCTTTAAGTATCTGTAAGAGAATTAAAATGTGAAGTTCAGGCTTCATGTGCTATTTTATCCATCATCTTATACAAGTAGCTTCAGGCAGTTGATATGACATGATTTGCCACATATGCATATCTGCTTTTGGTAAGCGCTGGCTGGTCCCTTTCTTCCCCTCCATTCTTTATTTACCTCTTTTCTCATTTGCTCTCCTTTTCTTACCTCCTTACTCTATCACAGGCTGCTAATTGTTTCTTATTATTATTATTTTATCATTTATGTGTATATGTGAGAATGAGTCTCTCTGTCCCTCTGTGTGTCTATCTGTCTGTCTCTCTGTGTGTGAGTGTTAGGTGTATGTTGGAATGGGAGTGCTCATGGAAACCAGAGGGAGGATCTCTAGGCGTTAGAGTCACAGGCAGTCGGGTATATCGAGAAATGCATGCTGAAGCCTCTGTTGCTGGCCCAATTCTAGTCCTGAAGCTGAAAACCTGGACCACACCTCACTTGCAAAGGCGGCAGAGATTTTGAAGGATGATCTCTAAGCTTTTCAGGGTTGTGGTTATGGAGAAGCGTTGCCTGTGCCATGAAAACAGTGGGGCAGCCTCAGTGAGGACACAACTTGACGATTCGGATGAATGTTACAAGTGCTGGCCAGTGTCCATTCAGGAGAGCCGGTACTCCCACACATGCACTGAAGGCCGTGTGTGAAAACCCAGGAGGCAGTTACCAAGGAAACTGGGAGATGCTTGCATCCTTGCAAAGAGGTTACAAATGATGCAACTCGCTATACTGTCCTCTTCTTAACCCAGGAGGGTGAGAGCCAAGGACAGTGAGGTCCCAACACTCTAGCCCAGTGGCTATTAACTTTCCTAATGCTGAGACCCTTTAATACTGTTCCTCATGTTGGGGTGACCTCTCCAAGCATAAAATTATTTCGTTGTTGCTTCATAACTGTGATTTTGCTACCTGTATGAACTGTAATGTGAATGTTTATGTTTTCTAATGGTCTTAGGCAACCCCTGTAAAAGGGTCATTGGATTCCCCCAAAGGAGTCACAACCCCCAGGTTGAGGACCACTGCTCTAGCCTCCCCTTCTTATCCTACTCAGAAAGGTGGGAGCCAAAGACAGCAAGGTCTTAACACTTGGAGCTTAGGGAATGGAGGAAGAAACCAGATTGAAGGAGGCGATAAAGTGATTAGATAAGCCAGACTGGGTCTAAGCTAAATGAGGTCAACTGAGCAGGAATGATTAACACCTTGGGAAGAGCGCTGGACTATTGCTCATGAAGTAGTGGGCAGCAGCTTCCGGAAACAGGAGAGCTTGGCCTGTTCTCATTGAACTGTGTGAACTGGAACACCTTACTAAAATGGCTGCCCAAACAGGACCATAGCTGATACGCTGAGACACTGGAGTAGGGCGACCAAAGACGGCACACACAAGTGCTGGATGTGGAGTTGGAGATGCCCCCAAAACTGCAAGATGTAGATGTCCAACGTCAATCACTTAACTCATTTTTGAGCTCATAAGTGAACCCCAAGCATAACGTAAATTACAACAGCTTGGGAAGGACCTGACTTTAGCAGGCTGCAAGCACAAGGCAGGTTGGTGCCTTCTCCTTTCTGCTTTCTTGTCTTTCCCTTACTCTCAAATGGGAAACCCTGTGGTTTTTTTCAGATCAATAGTGGGCAAGCAGAATGCATTCTAGCTTTCAGACGATTAAAATACCAAGTGCTCATCTTTTTTGAAGTCCCTTCCCTCTCAATTTCATGTCCTCCCCAGTTTCTGTCGTTGTTAATAATCTTATATGCACATGGGTTTGGGGACCATCCACTGGGTTTCGGACACTAGACAAGAGCCCATGTTCCCAAAGAAACGTGTTCTTTCACTCTCAGTAGCCATCAGATGAGTCTAGAATGAGGGCGTGGAACACATTGCCCATCATCATTAAAATCCTTCAGGATTCCAAGGGATTCAAGGAACCTGGGGAAATAACAGAATACACTTGAAATGTGGGGTTGGTGCCCTTTGGTTAGCACAAAAGTGCGAGCAGAGCAGCTGGTGTACGCCTCACCAATCTCAGCAGAGGTCATCTGGCTGGAAGGCTTCTGGAGAAGGACTGCTTTTAGCGTAACTGCTGCATGGCCGAACACAGAGAGGCTGGTGGGGAGCCGCTGAAACATCATGAAGCCCCGGGCAGTTAGAGCCCTAGCACTGAGGAAACTGGGTACAGCACATGTCTGCAAAGCCAGCACCAGGAGGTAGAGGTAGGAAGGAGTTCAAGGTCACTCCTGGCTACAGGAGGTGTTTGAAGCCAGCCTGGGAAACATGTCTCAAAGAGATGGGGGAATTATTCAGATCTACGTTAGAACCCAGAAAGTGTGCACGTTACTCTCAGTGCCTGAACTTGCAACTCACCTCAGCAAAGCCTCCTTTGCTCTGACCCTAGTGCTATGGCGATTTTACTCTTCAGTGTTAGATCTGACTCCCTCCCACTAACCACCATCTTCTAAAGGTTTCACCACCACCCAGAAGTGTGCTGAAGTGGAAATGAAGGCTTTGGCACATGAGTCTTGAAGGTATACATAAGATTGACACCAGCATGAAGCTGTGTTCTCAGCCTGTGACATCTACCCCAGTTGAAGGCCTGCTCAAAGGTGGTGTGGTGTAATATAAATGCAGAAGGAATTTGCACAGAGATAGCATGGGCCATGGTTGTCTAAAACCATGGCAGGCAGAGGAGCTAAGAAACAAGAGTCCATTAAAGGGCTCCTAGGAGCTCCACTTGACTGTAAATAAAGTACTGAGGGGCGGTTTCAGAGTTTAGAAAGATAACCACAGAGACAGCCAAAATAGATTACCGTGACATTTTGAAGAGTGAAAATGCAAAGTGGGGGCTAGAGAGGTGGGTTTGTGATTTAAAGCATTGGCTTCTCTTGCAGAGGACCCAGGTTTAATTCCCAGCACCCACATGATGGCTCACAACCGTCTGTAACTCCAGCTCCAGGGGATCCTCTTGTACTGGACATACATGGTGCACAGAAATGCATGCTGCCAAAATACCATACACATAAAATGATAAAACAAATCTTCAAAAAATATTAAGTGCAAAACAACACCATCATATTTGTTTTTCCTTCCAGAAAGAAAATCTGTTCATATTACCATCACTACCACACACACAGACCAAAATCCACTAGTTTGTGTTGAAACGTGGCATCATTTTATAATGAGGTTGAAAGCACTAGCCTATCAAAATGCCAACTGACCTTTTCCCTACAAGTAACTTTTTTAAACAAAATGTAAAGATTATCAAAGTTTTATGATGGGAAAGGACCATGTTCCAGACTTTTTAAATTTTCAGAGCGAAGAGGAACACTGTCATGAAAAGATGAAAATGAAAAACAAACAAAACAAGAAAAGTACCAAGAGGGCAGCCTGAATTCATCTTCTCTGTTCTTCCTAAAGGATTGTCCATGATGTCATTCGCTCTAAAAGTCCAAACGGAGCTCAATCATCCATGTGTAGGTGGAAGGAAAGCAAGTATATCAGATGCTGACATTCTCACTGGACAAACAAGCTTAAGGTGAATAATCTTAAGATGAATAACAACATATTAATGAAGTATACATGAACTATCGAATCTGTATGATATGCCCATACCCCAAGAACCATTAAAAAAAGTAAAAACGGGGCTGGTGAGTTGGCTCAGCAGGTGAAGGTGCTCCATGACAAGCTTGAGGACCTGACTTTGACTCCCAGGACCCAGATGGTGGAAGGAGGGGATGGACTCTCAATAAGTTGTCCTCTGACCCCCCCATGGACCCTCTACGGTACATGTATATACACATACAAACTTATTTCATTTGCCTAGACACAGACTAAATAAGTTAATAAATGTAAACGTTATTTTCTTCAATTAAAAACATATGCAAAGTCAAATTTATATTTTTACACTTGTATCCCAAATGGGGCTTCATATTCTAGGTAAGGAATGTGATTTGAAAATATGTTTTAAAGTTTATTCATTTTTATGTGTTTATGACTATGTGAGTGTGTGTCATGCTTTTACAGGTGGCCAGAGAGGCCAGAACAGGGCATCGGATCTCCTTCAGCCACAGTTATCAGCAGCTGTCAGTCGCCCGATGTGGGTGCTGGGCAGAGAACTCAGATCCTCTGCAAGGAGACAATGCCTACTTAACCACTGAGCCATCCCTCCAGCGAAGATTATGCTTGTTTCTAAATTCTGTAGCTTTTTGGATTATTTTAAATTTAGTGGTTATAACTATCACATATATATTTTTTAAAGGGGGAGCAGGCTGTTACAGGTAAGGATTAATCTCTCTAATGTTTAGTTCCACTTTGTCCCTTAAAGGCTCAAAAGCAAGACAAACACTCTAAAACACAACTCTGTGCACCGCTGGAGCAGCCATTCATTAATATCTGCGAAGCCCCTTTAGACTTCCCAACTGTAGTAAGCAAGTTTAAATGTTGGAATACAGAAATGCCAGCTGATACACCAACTGTGTATTTGAACATGGTGATAATTAGGACTTTGCCAAGTAGAAGGGGGTCTTCCTGGCACAAAGATACACTTTGTTGATCAGATAACGTGGTAATTATTTCCATTCAAAGCTGTTTTTAAGTTGTTTGTGCCTGTGGAATCCGTCCTGGCTGTGGTAGAGCTCTGCCGGAGAGCTGATATGAAAATTACTGATGATTTGCTTAAATAAGCGTGAGCGTGTAAAACAGTATTCCTGTTTTCTTTCGGTCCCTTAATCATAGAGACTCCCATCTGAAGCTTCAATATTCTTTGTTCTCCAGCCACCTACTGGCCAGATATATACTTCTTGCAGACACTCCCCGTTGTGCAGCTTTGGACCAGTCACTCGGAAAACCTGCCTGGAATCTCAGTCCCGGCACAAGGGGTAGATCTGCAAGGGGTTGTCCAGCACTGAGCTAGTCAGAGTGACTCAACTGCCAAGATGCCGGAAGACAGAACCAGGTCGATCGGTTGTGGGCTGGCGATCGCACCAGAGTCAGGGTCCCCTCAAGTGTCCGATTCCAAACCCAAGGGACGAGAAACAGGATCCTGGACTGCAAGGTCCACATGAGTAAGAAAAACCGTGGAAGCAAAGAGCAGCCAAGCAGAGCAACCTGGAAAAGCAGTTTTTGACGGGCTATGACACCTTTCAATCACTTTAGTTTTATTTAAAAATTGAAGTCTGCATAAGTAATCGTATGCACATAATAGAGCATTCGAAGGGTATACATCGAAGGTGTGATGAGAAAAAATTTCCCTCGGCTGCTGCTAGGATCCTAGAGGCTGGCTTAATCGAGTCTCCCACCTTCTCTGGTAAGCAGGCTGGCTGGGAGCCAGACCCTGAAATCTCCAAGCTTCATTCTTTGCCAGAGGCCCAAGCCAGACCCAAGTACTGGGGAGCAGGCTTCTAGAGTCTTCCTTGTCTTCCTCTTGGGCAGAGTTATACGTGTTCTGAGTTTCAAAAACCTGGGGCATCCAAAAGTATAATGCTAGCTAGGTCCTGATTGGCTGTGGGTATGCAAATAAGGTGAAAAACGAGAACAATCAGAGCTGTCAAAGCTGGTCGGCACAGATGGACGAGGTAAGACTCGGTGAGCAGGATACCCAGAGAGTGCCAACGTTCAGAGTCAGTCTTCAGGTAGCTGGCCTCTGTCTCTGGAGTGGTAGGGAACCAGAATCTTGTTACCTATGATCTATTCAGGCTGCCTTTTTTTTTGGGGGGGGGGGTTCTCTAAAAAGATGAAAACCACAGAGATTAAGAAATCACAAAGCCTTATCACCATGTTGGAGACAGTTTTTATTGCATTGGTTGTGGGATGTTGGTAGTCTAATTGGCATTCTCTGAGGCCATCAGTCACCTGCAGCTGTGTCTTTGCATTGTGTGGGAAGCATTATATAGCTGGGTGATGATTTGATCAGTTCATTCCTCCTTTGTGGACCCTGAATTGCTGAGCAGGGAAGAAAATCCTACATTACCACTCTCAACCTGTAAGAAGAGAATCGTGTAGATCTGCCAGTGAGATTGTGTGGCTCAGTTCAAGTCCTTTTTAGTTGTGTATAACACCCACCGTCTACGGTAACACGCCCACGCTATGTACTATGAGACTTCTAAGGAGACTGCCACTAACTTAAATGTGATTTTTATCTCTGTTTCAGATTCTAAAGCTATTGTTCTATATCAAAATGTAGACATAATTTTATGGGGCTTATCTAATGGCAGAGATAATGACTCAAAACTGGAGAATTCTGTGTCCTGTCCTTACTTAACGCTCTATAGAAAGTATTCTCTGCACTAGGGTATGTTGTCACAAGCTTTAAAAAAAAACAAAAAAGCTCCTTAAAGCAATGGTTCTCAACCTGTGGGTCATGACTCCTGGGGTCAAATGACCTTTTCCCAGCAGTCACTTAAGACTGTAGGAAAACACAGAGATTTACATTGCGATTCACAACAGTAGCAAAATTAAAGCTATGAAGTAGCAACAAAAAAAATAATTTTATGGGTCACCACAGCATGAGGAACTGTGTTAAGGGGTCACAGCCTTGAGAAGGTTGAGAATCACTGCCTTAAAGCAGTGCGTGTTGCTCATGACGTAGACCTGAGGGTACAATGAGAGCCTAATAAGTGCCAATAAACTGAAGGTCCAATCGCTATAACATGGCCACTTTTATCAGGAATGGACAATGTGTTCCAGACACGCCACCCTCCAAAGGATACAGTCCGTTCCTTGTGGGATGCCTCCAGAAAGAAAAAAACTCAACTCTCATGAGTGGTACTTGGCAGCTGGTGATCTAGAGACACACTTGTGGGACAAATGGGGCAGCAGACACTGGCCACAGACGCTCCAACCCCGGATAGCTTGTCTGCTTGCCCTGGGCTTCCTGTTCAGTAACCTTTCCTAAAGGAACTTGGTTTGGGAAAATTCCCAAATTCCTTACGGTCCATAAAAATCTGGATGACAAAGAGTGAATTTTAGTTCATTGTTAAAGTCTTCCCAGGTAGGTCTGGAGAGAGGGCTCAGGGATTAGTACCACTGGTTGCCCTTTCTAGAACCACATGGTGGATCTGGTGCTCTCTTCTGGTGTGCACACATACACGCAGACAACCTAGTATACATAATAAATAATTTTTAAAAAGTCTTCCCAGGGCATCCAAGAAACTGCGGTGGCAGTCTTGTCCATCTGTTGCGTGACTTTCCCTGGGAAGACTTGAACGCGGATTCACTCCAGATGGGCGCCAGCAGCATAACAAGAGAAGAGTCTGCCCAAGTCTAGCTGATTGGGCTACTGAGTTCATCGCAGTTGGTTGCAGGAACACGTAACTGTCACCGAAAGACAGCTACCACACTGGGTCTGCGCCAGCGTGGATGATGACTCATGAGAGCTACATCCCTGCCTGCAGCTCCCTGCACAACGTGCAAGCAGTCCCCCTGAAGAATGTCCCCTCTCCTGGCAACTCTTCACTGCTCATGTAACCGTGGGGAAAGGGCCTTATGACTCTCACAGAAAGTCTTAGAAGCCTCCCTCCTCCCTCCAAGGGCAGCAGACTTTCAATCAGGAGATACACTTCCATCCCTACCATCCCTTCCCACTGCCTGCCTCCCTCCACCAGGAACCCAGGCCTCAGCCTTCCAGATTTTAGCTCTTCTGGTATTTCTAACAATATTTCTTCTGGTACTTCCCATTTGACTAACAGGACATTGGTTTTGCACTCAGACAGTTAGGCTCAGTTTTCTCAAAGCTTATGGTTTCTTATTTTCTGTCTCCCAATAGCTGGATGGTTTCCAAGTCCCTTTGCATCTGGGAGTCTCTCTGATGGTGACTCAGTCCATCAGTTAGACCCTATAAACTTGAACTTCAGAAGTACCAAGGCTACCTCATAAGACCTTTCCCTCTAACCTCATGCAATGAGATTTCATATGCATTCACAAATTCATTAATTCCCAAGGGACAGAAATATTCAGACTCTTAAATGGTGGGGAGGGATGGCTTGACAGAGCCTCGGTCTCCTGCCCTGGCTGGCTTCTAACTTATGACACTGCTGCCTCTGTTTCCCAAATGTTAAGATTACAGACAGGAACAATAACATCTAGCAACCCTCAGGCCTTTGACGAGCAAAACCAAGAAAAAAAAAAAAAATATATATATAGTTTATATATATATATATATAACCAAGAAGCAAGCTCTTCCCATCACTTCCTTAAAGTTTTGATCTCTTTAACTGGGAAAGCCTCTGAACTCGTTCTCCCTAGGACAAAAAAGATCTGGCTGTTGAAGTGATTAGCAACTTCAAATGTCACCTTGTCCTCTGTTACCTAATAGTTCAATGCCTGTAACCCCATTTTAAAACTTTACCTAATTTAATACTGACACACTCTTATAACATTTCTGAAGCAGAAACCCTGCTCTTCCGGCTCTTCTCCCTTTTTCTCCCTGCTTCCTGGATCTTCCCTGAGCCTTGGGTGTAGGGTCCTGTTGTGGATGTCTCAAGACTTTGTTATCGTCATTCTTATGTTTCAGGTATAACTGCCACAATTGGAGATAGAGGGCTAGTTAAGCAGCAAAGCCTGGATCCCGACCTTAGCCGTGACATTGTCACCTTAATGAACTTCTGGCAGGAATTACCTCTAATTACCTCTGTCACCCACTCAGGAGAGAATAGAAGGAGACATGGACCGTGCATTTGTACGATGCACGGAGTTACACCCGTCAATGGTGCAGACCTGCGACTCAGGTGTGTGACCCAGGGCTGTGGAGTGGACTCCAGATTTTACAGCTAAGAGCATGCAGATGTGAGAATCTGAAGAGAAGGGGAAAATCAGGTTGAAAATCTGCAATGAATCATTTTTGGAGTAACTGATTCTTTATTTAGCTTCTTGGTTCTCTATTCCAGCTTGGACAGACCCACCACCCCGACTTTCTCCTATCTGACAGCCCTCTAGAATTTAATATTTACATGCTTTCAGTGCGGCTTCTCCTGTCTTTCCCAGTGCTCTCTGATTGGGATGCAGAGTCTCTTAATATTTGATGAACACTCCTCGCTCCCAGCAGCCAGCATCAGCCAGAATGCCTCAAATGTGTCCCGTTTTGCTGTGCACACGGCAGGTCATGGGAACATCCCATCTTTAACTGGTATTTAAAAAACGTAAGATATTTTGTTAAGCTGTCCACTTACTCCATTTGCAAAGCTCTATGTAACGTTTGCCTGGGCTTTTCCTCACCTGCACCTCTAGAGGAAGCTCTTCAAACCTGATGCTTTGTGATGAAAGTAACACAGTTTGGGAAGGATTCCCCTGTGTTGTGAACTTAGGGATAGGTCGATGCTCTTGCTTATGTACACAGTAGGCTCTTCACTTTGCTGACAATTCAGTTTTATGAGAGAACCTGTCGGAGGCTCAGTGGCAGCTTTGCAAGCAGAGAGCACTCCCTCTGGTTCAGTCCAGATTCACTTCCTCATGCAGTCCACCTTCCACGGACATGCTGCCACCCTGAAGTTGCTCTTGGTCCCTTCTGTGTATTAGAATAGATGACTTTGCAGATTTTTATTATGCTCATGCTTTGGATTTACAAATAAATTAATTGCAACTATTTTTGTTTGTTTTAAAATAATCTCTCTCTGTACCATCCTCTGATGTCATCCTTCAGATCAGGGTAAAGAGGAAAACAGATATCAGCCTTCATTCAGAAATGCAGAAACAAGCGCCGATGGCCAGACGTGCAACGGTGGCTGGCGGAGAATCAGGCTTGGGTAAAATGAGTCCCTGGTGCTTCCAGCGCCGCCACCCTGTGACCAATGCGCAGAACTGCATGACTGACGGCAGCATGCCTGCCACTCTCACTCCCAGAGAGAGACAGGGCTGACAGCATCGTTTAACTTCCTGTCATGCCTGCCCATCACCGCCCTTCATGAGCAAGCCGTTAACACACAGCCACCAAAGAGTCTATGAGGCCTCTTGGAAGCAATTATGCAGGATCCCTAATTGCATGATGCAGCTATTTTCTCTGCTTATGCTGAGGAATTTTGCTGCAGGTAGACCAATTTTCCTTGGTCAGCTTCCCCAACTATCTCCAATATACATGTATTTACTTCCTTGCTTGTTTTTTAAAGGGGTGATATAATTTTTTTTTTAATTTCCAACTAATACGATACACATACTCTTTTCACACGACGGAACAGAAACAGATGAAGGCATCCCAGGTGAGCCTGACCCCTGTTTGCTTTCTATCTTCATACATGTTCTGTAGCACAGTGCATACTTGCACATAGAAAGGACATGCATTCTTTTAAGACAGAGTGCATACGATCTTAGATACTACACTGTAGTGAGAATTTTGGTTTCTTGAAAAACCCAGTCATGCTACATGAATATGTTGTTGTTTTGATGCAGGTGTGGCTCCCCCTGCTGCTGCTGCATTTGTTGTTGCTGGATTGCTGCTTTGCTGGGTTGCTGTTTGGAGACATTATGATGACAGAGACTAGACTTGCCCCAGGAAACTCAATGCCCCTAATCAACAGGATATACACTAAAAAGATCTATACCCCCTCTCCCCTCTAACTTTTTTTTTCTCTCCTACCTAGTGTTGAGGAGGTTTGGAAGGGATTGGGGTGAAATAAGGGTTGGAAGAGTGGTAGATATAAGAACCCAATGAAGTAGACCAAAAAAGTACGCCTACATACCAAGGTTTTGTGTTGGAGATTCTTTTCTGACACCATGTATGCATTTATTTTATATTTTTGGTATAAAAGTTTACATCGGCCTTCAGGTAGGTTGACTTTTAAAAAATCATTTTAATATACTATGTTATTAAGTCCTTGAGAACCCTATACAGTGTATTTTGATCATATTCACTCCACCACTCTCCATAATTCATCTAGATCTAACCCCTGCTTCCCTACACACTCCCAACTTCGTATGTACTTTTTTTTTTTTTTTGTCTTTTTGTTTTGTTTTGTTTCTTAAGTGCTGTCCATAGAGTCTGAGATGTGGCCCATCCACTACAGTGTGGTCAACCTACCCAAGACCACACCCTTAAAAGAAAGCTGATATTTCTAGCCACAGTCACGACTTCTTAACTAAGGGTGGGGCTTCATGGGCTCCTCCCACTTTGTGCTAGAGTGCTGACTGGCTTAATCTTGTGCAAGTGACAACAGATGCCTCAAGTTCATGAATGCAGTGGTCACTTCATGTCTCAAGACACTATTTCCTTCTGGTTTTTCCCAGCATCTGGCTCTTCTAACGAGATCATCCCTGGACCCCATGGCTGAGCTTAGTATAGATTTGTGGCTGAGCACTGCGCTCTGATCACTTGTTTGTTTCTGCACTAACCACCAACCACTACACAAAGAAACTTCTCTGGATGACATCTGAGGGCTGCACTAATTAATGGGTATAAAAATATAAATTTAGAGGGCAGTTTGATACCATGACCATTTACCAAAATAATAATAGTAGGTTCACCTCTTAGGTCTGTATGCTTCCCCAACTACGGGTTCTTGACCGCCATGTATTTTCAATAGGTTGTTTTTAGTCCCACAAACTGTCAAAATATTGATACATTTCAAATTTCCTGCCAGCTTATCATACAAGATCACTCACACCATCTGAGCATATTAGCTTCCAATCAAACCCACAATTCCATTTGAGTTGATTTCCTCCAAATTCCAGGTAACGTGGATAAACTTTTCATAAATGTGGTAATTACTAAGTTAAGTTTGGTTGTTTTTTCCCCCTCTTTCTCTCTCTTCCTTAGACACATGCACACACTCACACAATCTTAAAACTCTTCTAGTGCCCAATTAAAAGTCAATACAGCCCATAACAATAAGAAGTCAAAAAGAAATCTAATTCTATCAGGAAAATCTAATCTCTGGTGGTCTGGAAAAAGCGAGATGGACTCCTGAGTACTAAATTTGATTTAGAAGTTATGGCTCAAAGGTTTTCTCATCAGCAACTTAACTTGTGTGGCCACTTACAGCATTAGCTAAAGTTTTTAACTTCAAAGTTTTATTTATTATTAGAGAAAGAAAGAAAATGCCATTTTTAGGAAATCTGTTTTCCCATTCCACTATGGGAATATAAGAAAGCTCACTAAGCTTGTCAGAACCCTACCTACCATATATGAGGGCAGAGAAGGATTCAGAGTGAGCGTCTATGCCAGAGAGCCACAGAATACTGGCCATAGGCTGTGTCTCTCTAAACATGTTTATTCCTGTGTTCTTGTGCTCTGAACAGAGAAAGGACAAAGAAGATAATCCACCCTGGTGAAGGTTAAAAGGAACTTAAGAGAGAGGAGCTAATCTAAAACATAAAAACTAGGACAATAGGGGTCATGAGAGCATGAGGTTTTGTGTCCAGCGATAGATGAGGCGTGATAACTCCTTCCTGCCAAGGTTCGGGGACCATATTGTAAGAGAGTGAGAGAGACCATGAGAAGCCAAAGGGTGAGGAAGACCAGAGTTAAACACTGTCATCTGGACATGAGAGGACAGATGGGGTCATGGACTCACAATAGCTACAGTTGCCTGCACAAGACCCCACAAGACCAAGCCAGTAAGCACCCTAGCACGGGAACGGGGTGGGCTAGGAGTGAAGTCCCATCATTACTAGATGAGCTATTGACAGTTGATGGCTTCCAGGAGGGGAGAGATGGCGGTTTTGGTTTTGTTTTTGTTTTTTTAAGGGTGTGGTATCTTGAGTTCAACCATGTTGATAGTTCCACACATAGAAGTTCATGGCTCACAAAACTGGGATTCAGTGAGCTATTTGGAAATAGAAGAAGATAGGAAGTAGAAAGGAGATGGGGAACCATGAGCTAGATCTGGGAGGAATTGAGGGGAGGAGTGGGAGTGAATATGATCAAAACACTTTGTGTAAAATTCTTCAGTAATTCATAAAATATTATATCTTTTTTTAATTTTTTATTTAACTTTTATTAATTACACTTTATTCATTTTGTATCCCCCCATAAGCCCCTCCCTCCTCCCCTCCCAGTCCCACCCTCCCCCCAGAAAAATATTATATCTTAAAAAGAACACAAGTTTGGAGAAGCAATGTACACAACTGTATAGAGTGTAATTGTTCCTATGTGAACTAGGTCAAAGAATGGCTCCTTCTGTGAGCTTAGTTTTTCTGTGGCACAGCCTTTTATTTTCCACCTTCAGTTTGCCTACATCTTTATATCTAAAGTGTTTCTTGTATGGTATATTGTTATATTATTTTAACCTAATCTAAAAAGTTTGATTTGTTGATTAGAGGTTTTGGTACATTTACATTTAATATAATTATTGAGATCATTGGACATAAGTCTATCTTGCTATATTTGTCAAGTTGCTCCCATTGTTTCTTCGTTCCCCCTTTCTTTTATTTATTTGTTTGTTTGTTTGTTTACTGTGTATGAGGGCTTTGCTTACCTAGAAGTCTGTGTACATTTGTGCCCGGTTCCTACAAAGGCCAGAAGAGGATGTTGGATTCCCTAGAACTAGAGTTATAGGCTTTGAGAACTGTCGTGTGGGTGCTGAGAATGAGTGCTCTTAACCTCCGAGACATCTAGTGTTTTGCTAGAAATAACAAGAATATATTCTTAAATTACTTGTCTATTATACATTAAAAATCTTTCCACATCTCAAAAACTTACATCAGTATTACTTTGTACAGCTCATGTAACTTGCTAATGTCATAGTTTTTTTGCTTGTAGGTATTATTTCAAACTCATAAAACATTTTAATGCTTTGGCTTTACTTGGCTAATATTCACTTATTTTGACCTATGAATTAACATTAACTGAAGTTGCTAGTGACTATTTAAATCTTTTTCTTCTATCCTGAGTCATAAACTTAAAGAAAAAAACATATTTTCTGGTGAACTCTCCCAAGCTGTTTTTGAGTGAGTGCCTTATTTCAGGCAATGCAGACTTTTGGTATGGAACTTTAATGATGTCACTCTGTCCTCTTACATCTTCCATATGTTACATTGAGAGCTTATCATTCAAACTGATTAGTTTTAAGGTGATATTTCCGTTGTTGCTTTGAATACTTTTCTCTGCATCGTGATTTCTGCAAGTTGGTCAGCCTGTGTCTTGGTGAAGTTCTGCCATTATTTGGCTTGTTCGGTGTTCATGGGGTTTCTTGTGCAGGATCGTTCTCAGCTCTCAGTAGATCTGCAAACCCTTGCAAAAAATCCTTTTCAGCTATTATTTCCTGGGTTCTCTCCTTTTCTCTCTTTCTCACTTCTTCTCTGAGTAGGATTATGTTTGTATCAGGCCCTAGCATCATGGCCCACACCTCTATGTTCAGCTTTTTCCGTTTGTTACTTGCCTTTCTTATCTTTTTCCAGATATTTTCTAATATCACATCATTGGATTTACTAATTTTTATTCTTTTTAAATTTTAATTTATTTTTTTGGTAATTTTATATATGAGTATTGAATTTATTTCCTTTCACCAACTCTTTTAATCCTGTATCCCACAGTTCAACTCACCAGAGGTATTCCTAATTGAAGGTATTATGTTTGTATTTCTCTTCTTTCTAAGGTTTTCACTCAGCTGTTTGCACTGTTTCTATTCCGTATCAGTTGTGATGTTATTACTGTGATAAAACACCATGACAAAGGCAACTTACAGAAGGAAGGTTTTATTCGACCATGCAGTTTCAAAGGGTTAAGAGTCCACCACCTTCATGCCGAGCAGCATGGCAGAAGGCAGGGGTGGTAGCTGGGACAGCCACAAGCAGGGAACAGAGAGCTAAAGAGCCTCTCCCAAAGTCACACTAAGCCTGCCCGACTACTAAGCCTGTGGCCCCCCAGTGGCAAACTAAGCCTGCATACTCTCTGCAACAAGGCCTTCTTGCAACTAAGCCTCCCCAAGCAACACCGCCAACCGGGAATGAAGTATTCAAGTTCCTGAGACTGTGGGGGAGGGTGGGGGTGAGCTCACTCAAACCACCACAATTTCTCATTGGAGACAGACACAGAGACGAAAGTAGTACTTTACAATTTTGCTGATTTTTGTCCATTGTTTCTCCCACTATCCTTAGCATATGAAAACAACCCCAGCAACCCTGGAGCTGCATTTCATTTACACTCCAGCTCTGGATCGCCTGTCAGCAGGCTCTGTCAGGTTAGCTTTTCATTATTGCTGTTTGTCTTTTGTGCTGCGTTAGTGCTTGGTAAACTTTACTGCATGTGTTGTGAATGAATGTCTGTGTGTCCGCAAGCATTATGCATTGACCCCATAATTCCCTCCCAGTGTGAGTGTATTTGGAGAAAAACAAACCCTCTTCCAAATGAGCTTCATTCCCAGGGTCAATATGATTTCTGATAAAAAGAACAAGCCAGAATATGTATGTATGTATGTATGTATGTATGTATGTATGTATGTGTATACATATGTGCATACAGATTTTTAGAATAGCTCACAGGCTGTGACCCAGCTAGTCCAACAATGTCTACCAACAGAAGGTCCACAAATCTAGTAGTTTTTGGTCCACCAGGCTGCATGTCTCAGCTGGCCTTCAGTACACACCAGAATCCCAAAGAAGTGGGCTCTAAATGCCAGTGAAGGAATGCACTTGCCCGTGAGAGCAAGCAGGCACAGAGAGCAAGCTTCCTTCTTCCACGTCCTTTATTTTGGCTGCCAGCAGAAGGTGTGGCCCAGAGTAAAAGATCTTCCCACCTCAAAGATCAGGAATAAAAGTGAATCTTCTTACTTCAAATGATTTAATTTAGAAAGAGAAAAAAAATCTTTCACAGGTGTCCCCAGCCTCCCGGTTTACCTAATCCCAGGTGTAGTCAAGTTGACCAAGAGTAGCCATCACTACTGTACAAGAAAAGAGGATGATGGGATCAATGTAAGCAAAAATAGGCTAATAAACTGTGGACCAAAAGAGGTAGACATTGTCAGATATGCAGACGGTTGCTGCAGGGCCTTCTGGGAAGCACTACTTCATGAGTCAGAGTGAAGAACCAGTAATAGAAAAACCATGATAATAGAATTACTAAATGAATTCCTTCCACTAAAACACAGAACTACATTTAAATGACTGTGAGAAAGAGAGCTGTAAGTGAAACGCAAATGATGTACATCCTGACAATGAGTCAATAACACCCCAGCAAAAACAGAAAGGAGGTTAGGAGAGGTGCCGGCGCATAAGAAAGGGAGTTGCCTCCCCCTTTAAGTAGCGAGGAGCCAAGGAGCCATTTGACAGAGAAGGAAGCGACACTGGCTTAGACACCAGGGAGTCAGATCCGCATTATATAATAATGTTGACTCTAGAGGAATTGTTAGGGATGGGGAAGCTCTTGGAATGAATCAACATCTAAAGCCCACTGCTCTGTGTTCTCCCCTGCTTAGCTGCGTGTTTCTCAAATGGAAAATGTCATTTCAGCGTGACAGTACCTGACAAACCTCGCAATAAGACGACACTCTGTGGGACCTGGTGGTTAGCACCATGATTGTTCCTTGTGGCAACAGGGACCATTTCTGGATACTATGATCGTAGGGGTGAGTTTCTACTTGTTTGTATTTTACCACATGCTTTGATTATTTATAAAAATGAATTTATCTAGTATCTTCACACACAATTTCAGCCCCAACTGCACGTTGCAGGTTTACTGTCTCTTCATCTGCTAATACGGAGTTAGAAGTTTAAGTCTGGAAGACAGGGAGTGTGACAAAATCTGTCCCCAGAGGAGTGAATGCCCAGCAGGCAGGCCTCGTGCCACCCTATCTGTTCCTGTGACGACCCGAGAGGGTATCCTTGCAGCTTTTGATAAAGGACTCATTCCGTGGAGCAGAGGTCCTTGTACTCACGTGGTCTGTTAGGCAGTACAGTAGATGCTAGTTCTGGTGGAGCTAGCACGTCTTTCTTGGTACAGTGTGTCCGGAGCTGCAGGCGTGACATTTATACATCCATGCCTGGTGGTGGGCACAAAGGTCCTTGTACTCACAGAGAAGCATTAAGGGGAAGCAGGACTTCTTAATGGAGGAGATAAAATACTTGTTTTCCTGCCCGGAAGGCCGGGGGTGGATTTTCTTAACAGTCGGATGACTTTTTTGCTATCTGTGGAGACAGACCGCACCCACCTTTTGCTAGAGAGGCAGACCTCACCCAAATTCCCTAGAAAGATTATCCCAGACTCTTCCGTCCCTAGACCATTACTCTTTCATAAGGGGAGATGTCACATGTATTTTATGGCCTGCTGAACGCTTTGCTATTGGTCAGAGACCATACTAGATTCTAGGCCTTTTAGCTGCGGAGCTCACCCTCATGGTCACATGTACTTTGTAGAAGAGTTTTATGTTGTCACACCTTAAGTTTTATTGTGTACCTGGAATTGGACTGGTTGGACTGATTGTCGCTTGGAAACCTTTTCCCAAATTGTAGTATGTTTTAAATATGCCGACAATGAACCAGCTGCCTGGCATTAGACTCCCCTGCCATCTGATCCAGGCTGATGAAGTCGTTCTGTACCAGGTTTTCATTCTCTTCGCTTCATGAGGTTGGCTTCCTGTCGCACACCTGCAGGGACCTCCTCACGTGTCCACTGCTGTTCTATTCACAGTCACAAGAACATAGAACCAGCCTACGTGCCCATTAACAGGAGAACAGATCTCAAAAATGTGCACACACACAATGGACCTTTAGTCATCTGTCAAGAAAATGAAATTATGAAACATGCAGGAGAGTGGATGGAAGTGCAAAGGATTCTGTTAAGGCAGCTGACTCAGAGAGATGAAAAATCTTTCTCTGTTTCTCATACGTGGGTCCTAACTTCTAACATTCATATGAATGTAAAGAAGAGTTCTAAGAAGAGGTGAGAAATGAGACAGGAAACTGTGAAGGGGAGCAGAGAGGTGCGTGTGGCATAAAAGGTCACGTGTGGCATGGAAGTGGAAAGTAGTTGGAGGACACATTGGAGAGAGGGAGGTGAGGAAAGGGGGAAAAAGAAACAAGAAAAGTTTTGTTTGGAAAATGCCACAGTGAAACCTAATTCTTTGTAGGCTAATACAAAATTTAAAAGAAATTGCAGATGTGCACTCTAAAGCCTCTCTTATTGAGTGAGGAGGGCTATACAAGAGAAGAGAGATAAACAGCCTCCAGGACAAGACAATAAAGGCTTGCTCACAGGACACCTGGCTGTGTCCTCTTCAGAAATACCAATTAGATAGGAAAGGTACAGTGGAAATTCAAACTTAAGTCACTGTAAAATGTATTTTAAATGTTATGTTTTATATATAAAGTGTATATTCACAGATACTGTAAATATGTATCATGCGTAGACATTTTTATTAAATACTGCTTGATGGGTCAAGATGATGGAAAAAGAAGGTAGATTGAAACTTGACAGTATGAATGCTACAAAAATTCCACATTTGAATTTTCTAGAATTCTGCATCATCTGCATGATGCTTCTTACTGTAGGCTTTAAGATTTTTTGTATTCTGGGGTGCTGAAATCTCTGTTTCTCAGATATGGAACCTATTTCCTCAAGCCCACATTAGATAGCCCTTCCCAGATCAGCGCATAAACAATTTAGATGTATCTTGTCTCAAGTTGTCTTGTTACAGTCATTCGATCATTGTGCGGCAGGCCCTACAAGAGAGGAAGAGCGCACACACACACACACACACACACACACACACACACACACACCCCAGACACCACACAGGCACCCAAACACACACGCACCCCACACCCACACACAGTTTGTTCCCTGGGTTTCCAGCCTCTGGAATTTCAAGGTTTAGCAGAAGACTGAGTGAAGGCAAAGCAAATACAAAGCTGGTGGTGAAGTGAGACACGGAAGAGAGTGTCACTGTAGGTCAGAGCAGGGGACGTTGGGATGGTCAGGAAATTCATGGTGGAAGGGGTGTGTTACGCTTTCTCAGAGCGTTACCAGGACACATCGCAGGTCCAATCACTTTATCCTGCCCGCCTGGCAAGTCCTGCCTCCACGGTGACCTTTCTCCCCCCAGGGTTGGTCCACAGATTGTTTGCATGGCCCTGGGCCCCTGTCCGCTCTTGTTGCCTGGCTTTCAGTAAATCACCAGATATCCTGGTAAGAAAGCCCTGATCTGGAATGAAAAAAAAAAAAAAAAAAAAAAAAAAGCAAGGCACAGACATTTCCTGTTGCTTTGTTCATGCACGTCACTGTCTTTGGGAATCCTTTAACCTCCCTGAAGCTCCCCTTCCTCACGGAAAGACCAGCAATTACAATAGCCCCGCTTCCCCCTAGGGAGGTGAATATCAAAGGGGATGGGGATGTAAGGGTCTTTCAGAGCTTAGCAGAGCATGCATGTTAATTATCTCTGTTGGGGGGGGGGGTTGAGCTCGGCGGGGTTTGATGCTAAGGCAAATCTTATAAATGCTGGTCTTGCCGAGAGAACAGAGCACTCTGGAGACTTTCTCATATGTACAAACATGAATTGCAGTTGAATTCTGTGTTTACATCTTTCGAAGTATATTTGTTTCCGATCCGGTCCGGATTTTCTCCCAGCTATTTACCAGCCTTGGACAATTTTCCCCATCTCTCTCTCTTTTTAATCCTCTGCTTCCTCTTGAATGTCATGAGAATAACCGAACACATTCCCAAGGCGTATTGGCAAGATCCTTTGAAACAAGGCGTAGAGAACGCTGCGTAAGTGATGCTTTTTAATCGAGAAAGGACTTTGCAAGCCTGGCGTGGAGCGAGGCGGGAGTGTGTGGCGCTCGGTTCGCGGGTGGCTCCGGCAGGGGGCGCCCGAGCGTCTCACTGCAGCATCCCGACCACGGAGCGCGGCGGCGGCGGCGGCCGGAGCTCGCGTCCTGCCGCAGTCTCTCCGCTGCTAGCCTAGGCGAGCGCGAGGGAGGAGACCCCCTCCCGGGCACCGCGCCTGCAGCCGCGGTGACTCCCACCCGCGACCGCGGGACCCTGACTCTCAAGCGCCTCCCGCAGCCTGCGTGGGGCAGCGTGGGAGGGCTCTCCGGTCTCCGAGGCCGGATTGCGAACTTGGAGGGGACCGCGGCTCTCTCCCCGGCCTGGAGAGTGAACAGGTGAGTGACACACACGTGGCCAGGTGGCTCCCCGAGGACAGAGTGCGGCTCCCTGAGGGCTCGGACCCCGGTCGAGTCCTCCAGGTGGCGAGGTCCCTCGCCAAGGGTGACTTTGGGGCTCTCCGAGAGGGATGTGAACGCAGCACCAGGCTTGACAGTGCGTCCTGAGCCCAGGGCGTCCTTCGCACGTAGGAGACATCTGTTCCTTTTGTGGAGCCTGCGATCTGGAGGATCTGCAGGACCTGCAATCTACCGTGGGCTTGCTCCTGGCTGCAGACCTGTTGAGTTCAGGGTAGCGAGATAGCCCGGGGGCTTGCACAATTACAGCCTCTTTGCAGTGGGTGTTGCGTTGTGATAAGAGGAAGGAAAATTCCGAGCAGAGAAACTGAGAAATCCTGATTTCAGGAAAGGTCTGGCCCAGAAAGAAGCGATCTCTTTCCCACCATCACGTTGCATTCGTTGCTGTCCTGGACAGCTGCACTTTGTTTGTTTAAGGAGGTCATAAAAATATTAAAGTGTAATTATAAAGACGTCCCCACCCCCAACAAGAGGAAGTGGAAAACACCGACTTTGATAAGCATAGTCTGGGAAATGATTTATTAGGAGCAAAACCTTTTGATAAGTAAATAAGAAGACGAATGAAGCTTTGGAAACACAAATGCCATAGGTCTAAGAGTCCCCACAGGTAGGCGCTTTGGTTTGCGTATACTTAAGTGTGGAGTGAGTCAATGCATCAATAGTACCAAATAAAACAACACTTTTCTTTGGTTTATCCCAGTATTTCCTCCAATGACTTCATGCGCACAAGAAAGGCACTTCCTCTAGTCTCCTAAATATTTAGGTGTGACTTTATGATAGAAACTTGAAAGTTGGCTGTTTGTTTGCCCCCGGTAAAGCTCTCTCCTAGAGTAAACTTCCTGGTCATGAAAGGAAGAGTTCCATGTGTTAGACCAACGAGTTTTCTCAGATCTGAGGCGAGAAGGTCTCCAGTTAATTCAACAGAAGCTTGCCTGTAGGTTGCTATGACAACAATTGACAGGTTGATGGCTTCTGTCAAATTTTCATGTGGAAATAAAACATGAAGGCATCTTTAGGGGTCAGCTTGGCATCTTCACTTTGATTTTTGAAAGCACATCATGAGACTGACAATTACCAGCTGGATCTTATTATGTTACAAATGGGAAAAATTAACTCACGTAATGTCTCTCTCATTTGTGAAACCCATGGACTTCAGAGGCCAGTGACTGTTGCTGAAATATTTGACTTGGTTTTTAAAAATATATATATTTGATGTTTATTTTTATGAAGCATTAATTAAGAATAAGAGCAGATTTTTAGATACACAGGAATGACACTTTTGTATAAAAGCAAATTATTATTTATGAATGCTCCTGGCACAAGCACATTCTACGGTTTAAAGAAATGCTAGCTAGCCACGAGCATAGCTGAGCAAATGTCCTTATTGAATGGTAGAGCAGCTTTTGGGTATATGCCCAGAAATGGTATAGATGGCTCTTGAGGTAGTGCTATTCTCAATTTTCTGAGAATGCGCCAGATTGATTTCCAAAGTGGTTGTACAAGTTTACATTCCCACCAGCAATGAAGGAGGTTCCCCTTTCTCCACATCCTCTCTAGTGAGATCTGAGCCCAGGGGATCCTGCAGAGACTGATGCACCAAATGAGGACTGTGCATGAAGAGGACCTAGACCTCCTGCTCAGATGTGGCCAATTGGCAGCTCAGTTTCCATGTGGATCCCTGAGGGAGGGGATCAGGGGCAGCTTCTATCAGGAACTCAGTTGGCTGCTCTCTGATCACTGGTGATGTAGCCCTGCCAGGCCATGGAGGAAGAGGATCCAGGCATCCCTGATGAGACTTAACAAGCTATGGGCAGATGGCAATAGCGGAGAACTCCCCCTTTCAATGGACTAGGGGAAGGGGTAAAGGGAAGAGGGTGGGACTGAGGGAGTTGAGTGAGGGGACTTCAGTAGGGATATATAATGAATAAATTGTGAAGAAAACAAATTTAAAAATGGAAGGAAGGAAGTGATATAATAAATGTGATTTTTTTTAGTTAAATAGAATTTGTATTAAAATTTTTTAAATAAAATAAATGCTAGCCAGTATCTATTCATAAGTTAAAATATAGTTAGCAAATTTCATATTCAAACCTTAAATATAAGGCCTTTTCTTAGTGGGTGCCTATGAAATGACAAATAAGTAATTTTGTTTTTGTTTTGGCATACTGCTTAGGTAGTCTGGAATAGCCTGGGACTCATGGTGTAGTCCAAGCTGGCCTTGAATTCAATATCCTCCCTCTCCAGCCTCCCAAATGCTGGGGTTACAGGCCAGAACTTAAGGAAATACATCGACAGCCAAAGGATGGGGTTGGATATTTAAGATCTTAGTTTGAGAATGTCTACAAAGTTGTCGTTTTCAGTGTGGAGACGGAGGAAAAGGCCATGTTAAACATCGGCCTGTTCTTCCCTTAGAAGCACACACACTTTAGAAACCTGCACAACAAAATGTGTTTGGTCCACATTGATGGCTCAAATACATGATAAGAGACTAAATAGAAACCAGCTCCTCTTGTGGGATATATATTCAGAGGGAGCCTGTTTTCTCTTTCCCTTTCTTAGGCTGTTTTTAAAAGCTGTATATCCAAAACACTGATCCAGACAGGATCAGTTAACACGTTCAGGTAACAGATTGTGGTTCAAAACACACCCCACCCCCTTTTGGTTATTAAAGAAACCAGGTTGCTCTGGCTGCCCTGTACCAGAGAGTGGCCTTGAATTTCTGAACATCTTCCCAAATTCTGGGATTATAGGTGTATACCACCATGCTTGACACAAATATAACTTTTCAAACTAGAACACTGAGTGAATTCTGAACACTGGTGCCATTGAGTTAACATGCTTAAAAGTGAAGTGTTCAGACAATGAAAGGTCCTTAGCCCCCTGGGAAAGATGGGAGGGGGGCTTCTTATGATTGGCTCTGCTGGGGGCAGCCACAGCGAATATATCCAGAACTCTGTAGTGACAGTCTTTCAGGTTATATGTCAAGCCTGAAGAAGGGAACTCCATGTTGTTAGAGTCAGTCAAACAGCAAGTGCCTGGGGACAGCCATGCATATGGGGAGAGGGGGAGGGGAAAGTCAAGAAAGTAAACAAGTTTTTTACTTTGTGTCTCCTGTGTTTTGCTGTGTGTCTCCTGAAGAATCCACCTACAGCTCACCTTCGCTTCCCTGGAAAGTGGAAGGCTAGGATAGGGAACCATCCTAAGGGTGCCCGGCTGTTGAACCAGACCTGAGTGAAAGAAATGACTTGTTTTTAACAAAAGAATCAGGACATCCCAAGTGACAGACACATCATGGCGTATTATAATAAATAGGTAAGGGAGGGTTCCTAATTGGAAAAAGCCACCTACAAATGCCACTACTTACAAAGGACACAGACTTATCTTGAATACCCAGAAGTGGCCAATTAGACACAGAATGGCTGGCTGGCAGAGGAAAGGCCTTCTGCAAAAGCTGGGGGATTGCCTGGCTTGGCCCTCCACCCAACGCCCTTTCCAAGTTTACATTTCCTTGATGTTAAGAGCCCAGGTATCGGGATGAGAGTGTACCTTGTGGCTGAGGTGTTTGCCTGCCATGGGAGTGAGGCCTTAGACTCAATTCCCAGCACAGCAATAAAATCCAGCCAACAAAGACCCAAGACATCACAGCTGTTATAAACAGTGCCTGGGATCCTCTTTAAAAGGGACGCCGAATGTGGAACACACTACATGCGTTAGTGTCTGAGGGTATCGAACCCAGCAAAACATAGAAGTATGTCTGGGTATTCCGTACTGGCTTTGGAACCATATGCATCAGTTACATAGTTTATCCTGTGACCTAGTGTGAACTGAAATGAAACTTAACCTCGAAATAAAAAATTAAATTGTGTGGCAGTGGAGTTGACTGATAGGAAGGCACATTGTTCAATAAAGAGATTCCCACAGTGTCTTTCCCCATCACATGCATTTATAGGTTGAGTATTTTCAGCTGGTGGTGAATGTATTTATTTACACAGTATTTATTATCGATTATGCCAAGAAACAATCTATTCATAAAAACATATTAAAGAAAGTACTGTAAGAGATGGTACCATGTGTACACATATTTGAAAACCAAACAGTGCTAAATTCTTTTTTTTTTTTTTTTTAAGATTTATTTTATCTTTCATTATGCGTATGTGTGTTTGGGGAGGAGTGCTCATGATTGCAGTACCGGTGGAGACCAGAAGAGGACTTTGGATTCCCTGGAGTTACAGGCAGTTGTGAGCCCCTTAATGTGGGTACTGGGAACTGAACTCAGGTCTCCTAAAAAAGCAATATTTGCTCTTGAGCATAGATCCATCCCTCTAGCCCCCAGATCTAAATTCTTTTTTTTTTTAAGATTTATTTATTTATTTATTTATTTATTTTACATATATGAGTGCTCTATCTGCACAGACCTGCATGCCGGAAGAGGGCATCAGATCCCAGTGTAGATGGTTGTGAGCCATCGTGTGGTTGCTGGGAACTGAACTTGGGACCTCTGGAGGAGCAGCCAGTGTTCTAACTGCTGAGCTGTCTCTCTAGCCCCCTATCTAAATTCTTAAGTCCCAACTCTACCTTACTAATTAAGTAGTTTACAGTGAGATATTACCATGGCCCTCTGACTGGGCAGAGGTGAAAAACAAATTATAAGACCATACCTTGGGTGGTGAGATGGTCAGCGAAAACTGTCAACTTGACAGAATTCTGGAAATCCCCTGGGAGATGGACTTTTGGGCATGCCTGTAGGAAGTTATCTTGATAGCATTGAGATGGGAAGCCCCACCCACTGTGAGGAGACAGCAACATGCATCAACCCCTTAGTGTTTTCCAGTTGTAGGTGTGATGTGACCAACTGGTTCGCACTCCTACTCTCTTGACTTCCTGCCTTCCATGATGGGCTATGTCTTGAACTGTGGACAACAGCAAAACACACTACATGCCTTAGTGTTTGAGGGTATCCAATCCAGCAAAACATAGAAGTATGTCTGGGTATTCCATACTGGGTATTCCTTGCTGCTCTTGCCATAGTATTTTATCACAGTGACAGGCAAAGGAATTAAGACAAAGGGTGGCTGGTGTGTACCTGACGTCTCACAGATACGGGACTCATTTCTCATCCCTTAGAATTCCAACTCTCTTTTCTTTTAAGGACTGTGACCTCTTCTGTGACTGATAATGGAACAGGGAAACTAAAGGCTGCCACCAAAACCGTCTGCTCACATACTGACTCTGAACCCTAGAGGCTGCCACCAGTACCATGGCCAAGAGTGCAGAGGTCAAACTGGCCATATTTGGGAGAGCAGGCGTGGGCAAGTCAGGTAAGGTCCTTCTTGTGGCCTTTACAGGGTGTGTGAGTTTGTCATAGCTCTGGGGATGGAGCAGGTAAGTACTCAGCCTTTGTGACATCCCAGCTGCTGTCCTTTCTCTGTATCCAGCTTCACTTTTCACAACCAGCTTATGGATTCTTCTGCTTATTTATGACAAAGTAAATTTGCTGACAAGATAACAAGGAAGGGTATAGATCGTAAACAAACTCCAAACTGATCCAATTATGGAAATTTCATAAAATATCTTTTTTTTTTTTCCTGTGTTCTTTCCTTTACTATGGAAAATCTCAAGGGATTAGCTATATGTCTCATTTCTTTGGATATTCTCAGCATAATGGCCCAAGTTCAAGCAGATGTTGGGGTCCCAGTAAGTGCTGTTGAATGTGTCTGTCTTCACCAGTGACAGAACTAACCCAGCACTTCTCCAGTAGGACGAGAGCGCTTGCACAGCAGGAATACCAACTCCCAAGCAGGACGGCTGCCGCCAGGCCTCCGGAGTGCATTTAACTTAGCAATTCTGAGTAACATCAATAATTTAGAACCCTCCTTTTCTTTGGGAGTGCTGTGTGTGTGGGGAGCGGGGGGCAGGACCTTGTCCATACTGGGCCATCACTCTATCCCTGCAACAGCCCAGCCCTAGGTTCCTTGAGAAAGAGTCTCACAATAGAATGCAAACTCATTGCTTACTCCCTATACTTACAATTAAGTGCGTGCTAAAGGAGATGTTGCCCAGACCCTGATGCCGCGTGACTTTACCCGTGACGATGGCTTGGTGTCTCGTGGGAGGGAACCAAAACCACACAGAGCTTTTGGCCGTCAGGGAAGGACACCAACGCCTCTGGTGGGTGCATGTGGGTGGACAGAAACCTGCCAGTAAGCAAACCAGCTAATCCCCACTCACGTGAACTATATGCTCTTAAAGAAACACACACGAGTGCTGTCACACACACACCTTCTAGGTCTGTGCCCGCAACCTCCTCCTATAGGTCTTCCTGGCTTGAGTCTCAGCAGTGATCTGCCATGCTGTAAGTCTTGTTTAGTTTTCCTCAGCTCTGTCTGCCACTTGCCTCTCCTCTGCAGTTCTTGCCTCTGGCAGAATCCAAGCTAGGAAAAGAGCAGGCTGGGGTGGAAGACACTCAAGCCCCTCCCCTTTAATCTCCCTAGGTGTTTCTCAATGGCGTGAGAACCCACTGTCTGTAGCTGGCAGAAGGATCTGGAGAACGAGGAAACTGCCCCAGGGAGTGTCTCTCTGCAGGGAACAAAATATGTGGGATGGTGAGAAGAGTGGGAGTGGTCGGAGGTCTGGTGGGAAGTCTGTGTTGCTAACAGTGGCTCAGTTTTTGTGACTGGGGAGTTTGGCTGGCCATCCATCTTTTTTTCCACATCCGACAATAAGAGGACACGTTCTTCCGAGCTCTTCTGCGTGGTTTGGAAAGCTGAACACAGGGGAGGCAAGATGCCTGGGAGGGTAGGAGGGCTCCTTGCTCAAGCATGGGCCGCTGAGCTGAATCCCCACACCCCTGAAAAAGGCTGGGCTTGGCTCGCACATCCCCAGCCTCACCTGTGGGCAATGGAGCTGGACTGCCGGGGCTTGCTGGCAGCCAGCCTAGATCCAGCTCACTGAACCTTTCTCAGGGAAATTATAGAGAGAATAAACAGGACACCCAGTGACTGCTGGAGCCTCTGCAGGTACTACCCACGCCACACATGATAAACTGCGCGCGCTTACTACACATACAATAATGTAGCCGTATAGGTGAAGCCCAGGGAAGAAGTAAGTACTCAAGTCTGTGGATGCCCATTCATGTCCATCTTCACCGCATCGGAGTGAACCGAACCCTCCACGACTTTGAGGTGCGCCCTCCGTTTCCTTTGTGAGCCGTCAAGGTAGTTTCCATAACTGTAGCACCTGTTCCCATCGCCTTTCCCCAAGTCCAGCTGCCTGTGTCCGCATCTCAGTCCTTGCCTTTTCTCAAGTCTAATGAATGCGGACACTGTGTCTCCTGTCTTAAGTTTCTTTGCTCATCCATTGTGTAAACCAGGTTGGCCTGCCACTGTAGCCGTTCCACACCAACTGCCTTTGCTGAGGTCACTAGCCATCAGTCCCTGAGAAAGTGAGTCAGCCATCCTGCCGTCCTGTGCCCTCTTGGGCTTCCTTTTACCTCTCCACATAACCAACCCCTCTCCTCCAAGTTGCCTTCCCAACAGGCTCTTAGGGCATCGCTCTCCCTCCTGGCCTTCTAGGTCCTTCTGTTGACTCCTACCACTTGTCCTCTGCCTGCCCCTGACCTTGGGTCCGTCAGGGGCCTGTATGATAACTAGAACCCCATACTCTTCCCATTTCCTATGGGTGGTTCTTCACCTCCAAAGGAAAGGCGGTACCCACTCTAGGGGGTAACTTCGGCTGACTCTAACTTTTTTACTTCTCATGCTAAAAGCAGAGGCTGAAACAGCTCAGGAAAGTCCTTACCAACTCTAAATCTGATTGTTAAAAAAACAAATCTTCCATTTTGGATCCATTTCTTTATCCTCCCTGCAGGTGGCCTACCACTGTTCAAATGTGCTTGTATGTGTGTGTGAGAGAGAGACAGAGACAGAGCATGAGACAGCAGTCATTGTTGGGGGCCAGAGGGCTACTTGTAGGACATAGTTCTGTCATTCAACTATATGGGTTCTGAAGGAGAGGGTGGGTGGGGGGAGTTAACTCAGGGAGTTAAGCTTGCTGGCAGGTGCCTCCACCCTCTGAGCCAGCCTGCCGGCCCAGGTATTCTGCTTCTGTTTCTTCTCATTGCCGTGAAAATGGTCACGATGGACAACCTGCCTCTAACATAACTTCTTGTATGTTCTTTGTAGGCAGACTCTGTTTCCCTATATCAACATTTGATTGCTTTCTTGAGACCTAAAGCACACCCCGCTTTGAGAAAGCAGCACAGTCTGGATTTGGATTTAGCGAGACAATTCTGAACTTTTTCTCCCCTCCCTAGAAGCCACCACAGTTTGAACTATCAGTTTGTAGCAATACTGTGCTCATGTTTACTCTAGGGTCTCAAACTGTTGCTACCTTGTTTCAGCCCGGTCAGTATCAGCCGCTCTCC
>NW_026585609.1:4370229-4381227 GCF_907164565.1 Psammomys obesus
AAACTGTTGCTACCTTGTTTCAGCCCGGTCAGTATCAGCCGCTCTCCCACCTTAGACTGCATTTGCCTTATAAGTTACCTTAGCTTGATTTTTGCCTCCCTACACTCCATGTGTGTATGCCAGCGTGTGTGTGTGTGTGTGTGTCTGCGTGCGTGTGTGTGTGTGTGTGTGTGTGTACCCAAGCATGGCCATGCACATATGTGTACATTGCATGTGAAGGCCAGAAGCCAACCTTTGACATCTTCAATTGATAGCTGACTTGAATTTTGAGTTTCTCTTGCTGGGCTGGAGTTTGCCCCTTTGGCTATGCTGGCTGGACAGTTGGCCCCAGGGATCTGCCTGTTTCCACCTCCCCAGTGCTGGAAATACAAAAGCACCACCAGGACCGGCTATTCCCCAACAGGTTCTGAGTATCAAATTAAGGCTTTTCATACAAGGACTTAATCAGCTGAGTCATTTCCTTAGGCCAACTTTTTCTTTTTCAAGTCCGTTAGAATTGTACATACGGGAATGTACATACGGGAATGTTCAAGTCTTACTCAGCTGCCTCCTGAGCCTCACTGTGACCCTCCCTTGGGCTCACACAGTCTAACCTTTCTCCAGGCCACTGGAGTACCTCACAGTGAGTGGAGCTGTGCAAGGTTTGGAGCTGTAGAACCTGAGCATCTCTGATTTGACTTGGTCTAAATTGTTTCGGGGGCTCAGTCTTACTTCATTCCTCTGTTTACTTACCCACTCACTGATGAACTCACCGAGTTCAGGGAGATGTAGACCACATCACCGTGTACTCCTAGAGATGTCTATCACTCTGAGTTCTGGGCATGTGCAGTAATGTTTGACTGCCAAGCCCCTCGTATTTGCTCTGTGCACTTGGCAATGTGAGGCAAGTCACTTCTCCACTCTTTAAGTTATGGGAAGCGCACAGTAGTGCCCATCTTGGCTATCAACACTGAGTGAGTTATTGCACGAAAGTCTTTCAGTGCAGATCATGGCATGTAGCAGATTGAGTCAGTTAGCTCATGTTATTAAGATGTTCCAAGTATGCTTTTGATTTCTAAGTTCCCTGGTGAATAAATTAAATCAAAAGTAAATGTATATTCTACTGGGTATTCTGTTTCTCACTGTTAACCTATATTTTTACTCAGCAATACCAACACACACACACACACACACACACACACACACACACATACTCATGCATGCACACACACACACACACACACACACACGGAGGGGTGAGAAAGGAACAGAGAGAGAGAGAGAGAGAGTGAAAGAGTGAAAGAGAAGCTAGAGAAAGAAAGTTCTCTTTCATGAGTCCGAAAATCTGGTTCATGTCAATTACAGCTTGGCCACTGATGGTTATAATGAGACTTAATGGCTTTGTATTAAATCTTGGGAAAATAAGCAGAGATGGATTAGTGTCATCGCTACATTGGGACTCTTCCTTTGAAAGTGCTGCTGGTATGTAGAAGAGGAGTTTCCAAGCCCAAGTGACAGATAGGTGTTTTGGGTTTTCAAAAGAATTGAACAAAACTTTCTAGCTGACAGGCTGACCAAGGAAGTGTCAGCAAGGACACAATTTAAGAATGTGCTACTTGCCGGCATGGACCAAGAGTGAGGGTGTGTGCCTATGATGAGTACGTGGTGACTCTCGCATTGCCTGGTGGGGCACAGACTTTCCTTCCAGCCTCATTTCATCTTGCAGGCCTGTCTTCAAGTGAGCTTGCTGGCTGAGGGTCGGCATGCTGAGCCTGGTGGGGGGGACAAAGTGCGGGCCATGGTTTCCCAGCCTCTCCGGTCTTCTGCTCCAGCAGGGTAAACATTTTCCTTCATTTTCATTCAGTGAATAACATGGTACCCACACTCCCTCCTGACTGTGCCTCGGTCTATATTTTGACAGGCTCCAAGTAATTAAAGCCAAAAAAAAAAAAACCTGCCACTACCCAGACACACATTTTACTAAATACTTCCTAGATTCACGTTATTCAGATTGTAGCAAGTATGGGAAGGGCTGACAGAAAAACAACCGAGAATTTAAATTTGGTTTCATAGTTGACACCCTCATTTCAGGACTGAAGCACTCTGAGCTGTCGCAAAATGTATTCTTGAAAGGGCTAGTCCATTGGATTGAGTAATGCTCCCTCAGTAATGTTATTCTCTAATTCAAAACCAGCGGAGGCACTCACGCATGCAGGCTTAAATTCACACACTCCCATTTCTGGACTATAAACTGGCTGCCAAATGAAAACAAACTTGTGATATTTTTATCCCTTGGCACAAAGGTATTTTTCTTCCTCTTATTCTTGTCTACAACTTTTTACTCCATTGAAACAGCAAACATTTTTTACTTTATTTTATTTTATTGTTGGATTTAGGGTCTCATGTAGCCCAGGCTGGCTTCAGACTTTTTAGCTGAGGATGACCTTGAACTCCTAATCCTCCTGCTTCCACCTCTCAAGTTCTGGAATGGAAAGTTTTGTACTGTGCTAGGTTTTTGTACTAGCCAGGGCTTGGTTCATGCTAGGTACGTGCACTCCCAAGGAGTCACATTCCCTAGCTCAAAGATTCTGATTTTAGGACTGGTCTTTGGTATGTACACAATACTACTTTAAAATATGTGTGTATGTTATGACCAGAATTTACTTGTGAGCTCTGGGCAATCAGGTCCGTCTCTGTAGTCTCAGAGAAGGTTTTGAGTGCAGGAGTGGCTGTGCTGTACTGATTCTTTGTCTCTTCGACTTTGTGCTGTAGCATGGCTCTTGAACACTGTTGGCAAAGTGCTTATGACAAGATAGGAGAAAAATGTAGGGGACTGGAGGCTTTGTTAGCCTATCGTAATCTTATAATTCTTTTGTGTGTTTCATTATATGAGATGTATGAAGATTACTATTAATATATGTTTTACCTATGTTTGTTACTGCTCAGGAAAATTTAACAAGTTGATTTTGGGCTCCAGTAACACCATGGGGTGGCCAGAGGAGGGTATTTGATCCCCTAGCTCTATAGTGTTGAGCCACCACATGTGGGTGCTGGGAACTGAACTTAGGGCTTCTGCAAGTACCATATATTGCCTTACTCCCTGAGCTGTGTCTTCAGCCTCCATTTTTTATTTTTTGAGACAGGGTGTCTTATTGAATTTGGAGCTCAAGAACTGGCTAGACCGATTGACCAGGGGAGTGCCCAGGACCTTCCTGTCTCTGCCCTTGGCCCCCAGGACAGAGCTCCAACAGGAAGTAGGGCTGGACTCTAAGGCCTCATGGCCTGCCTCCACTGACCTCACGCTTCCTCCATCCTCCACTGAGATGCTTCTATTGGTTCCTCAGCCTTCCAAATCAGCAGGACAGGCTGATGATCAAGGGTTCAAACACATGAGCCTGTATGTGAGCAAGGAAAGGTACTCAAGCTGCAACAGGAAGAGGAGGAATTGTGCCTTAGGAGTCCTGGGGAGAGAAAAGCAACGCAGGTGTTAACTGGCCAGCGAGTGGCTAAGAGCTTTGTCAGCATCAGTCATCAGTTTCTTGTTAAAATGTTCCACTTAAAAAGAATTATTACAGTATCACATGAAAACACCTTTCATTCTTCCTATAATAGAGGCAGGGAGGCAGGAACATGAAGGAGGCAGAGAGATACATTTATGGAAGAAACAATACTGGAAAACAAAACTGAATTAAATAATGAACTTTTTTTAAAAGTCAAAAGGACATTTCTGTCTCTGTTTATTCTATTGTAATATTATTAAATTCAATCACCCTTTATTTTTAGTTGCTGGCTACTTAATTCATTGAAACATTGTCTGTGTAGTTAAGTATCAGGCTTTTGTTGCTTCAAATTGAACTTGACATTTTTTTTTATATAGTTGATGAAGACTAACTTCAAGATGAGGGAAGAATATTTTGAATCATCCTTTTCATTTCCTTGTTATTCTTGGTATCTCTCCAACTTATGGGTTTGGGGAAATGAGCCAACTCTTCAAGGTGGTACTGGCCTTGGAGCCAAAATTCCAATGCAAACACATCTCTGAAGCTTCAGCTGCCTTTGAAAATTGATGCAGTTTCGGGGGGGGGGGAAGAGTCATAATTTCTTCCATCCCATTAAAAATAGGAGTGCAATATTGCAAAAGCAAGGCAATCTGAAGTAGGTAATTGCAGCATAAGTAAACAAATATGCAAAACTGATATACATATACATGAGATGCAAATGAAGAGCCCGGTGGTTGTGCAGCTCACTGAAAGCTAGAGCTGAGGTTAGAAGCCCAGTTTAGGACTTTGCAGACTTTCTTCTTGCGACTGTTTTCCTTTTCCATCATCTGGGTCTTCTCCATGCCCTCTCAAACATCTTCCCTTACGAAATGAGATGATCATCAGAGTTTCATCGTGCAACCCTCGTGAAAGCCAGTGCTTCGAGTCACAGGAAGCTCCCCGTGAATAAGCAGTGTGTGGGAACGCCAGGTGTGTTGTCAGTTATGACTTTTTGGCGTGCAGACCTTCCAGTAACTGGAACAAGACCACCTACACTGTCAAGGTCATCTGTGTCAAGTCTTACTTGTCGAGAACATTAGAGACCGAATTAGTGTTGATTGCACGCCTGGCTCCTGTGTAACACATCTGGACCATCATAAAAATCTCACGGCTCTCGCCGTTCCTTGCTTTGCCGCTTGGCAATCAGAGACGTCATTAGCATCTGTTCATGACATCACACAGAGCCCTCTTCCTTTTGACAGCCCTTCACGTATTTAAAGAAAACCAGCACCCTTCACCCAGTCCTTTCTCGTCTAGCGGCAGTCGCTTGCTTGGTTCACTCTCTAGAGAGCGCAGCTTTGGGCCACAGCCGTGTCCTTGCTGACCTGTCCTACCTGGTTATGCTAAAGCCCGTGGCCTAGGATGGATTGTAGCCCTTGCTGATGTGGTTTGCCCAAAACAGACCAGAGTGAGACAGATTTCCCTTCCAGATACTCACACTGCTAAGACATCCAAAGGTCACCACCACTCTGGGGTGGCAGGAGACATGAAGGTGTTTTCTGGGGACTTCAGTGCAAATGAAGGCTTTGGGTTTTCTGTGTGTGGTTTTGGTTTCTTAATGTATGCTCTCGACGAGCTAAGTATTCCCTAAACAGGGTGTGTGAGTTTTACCCTGGTGGAGGAATTTATTTTCACCCTCCTAAGTATTGTTTTGTTAGATTTAATCTGGTCTTCTGTCTGTCAGGGCCTTTTGGATCTGAATATGTGTCATCCCTCCCAGTTTGCCATCATCTGGATGTATATTTGCTTTGGAATATTTCAGGCCCATGTGTGTGTGTGTGTGTGTGTGTGTAAAGGCCAGAGGACAACCTCAGATATTATTCGTCAGATGTTTTTTTTAAAATGGCCACTCTCTGGTCTGAAACTTGACAAGTAGTGTTGCTAACTGGCCAGCCCCAGGAATCTGCCTGTCTCCACTGTGACCCCAGGGGTGGGGTTATAAGTCCACACCACTGCGGCTGGCTAGGTATTGACCCAGATCCTTTTCGTTTGACTGAGGTATCCAGCAGTCACTACATTTTCTACTTTCATATTACCTGACTTAGTGAAGTGACGAGAATTCCTAGTAATACTAGGCCATTTTTAGGATAATGTATTATTGGGTAAGAAGAAATTGTGGGTCTTGAGCTGGCAACATGGCTTAGCAGGTAATGGCACTCCCTACCAAATCTGAGGACCTGAGTTTGATTCCTGGAACTCACAAGATAGAAGAAGAGAACAGGCTTCCATAAGTTGCCCTTTGACCTACACATACACATACACACACACACACACACACACACACACACACACACACCATCTATTCATTAATTAATTAATTTTAAATGAAGGAAAACTTGTGGGTCTTTGACACCTAGTAGAGGGCTACCATCACTGTGCTTCATTATTTCCGCGTCTATTAAATAACTTCTGCTTGGGGGTGATTGCACTAAAAAGTAAACTGGGTGGGGGCCTTGCATTGCTAAATCCTCGTTCATTATTGACCTCAACCCCATGCAGCACATGGTCCTCTTAGGACTCAAGGTCCACTGCCATATAAAGGGCACACGTGACCCAACATGATTAGTCCCAGCCAGTCTTCTAGTTAACAAGCTCTTTTCCAGGAAGTCATTCAGAGATGCATGAGTGCCTCTGTGTAAAGATGACTGAACTTGTGTGATTTGAAGTGGATGCTACAAACCAGAACTGAGTAAGGGCTAGACTGTTCTTTCCTAGCTCAAAACAGTCATTAGGAACTCTACCTACACCTCAGAACCACCTGGAGGGGTCGGGACAGTACGTTTCCAGCCACCTCCATCAGGGCTCTGATTCGCAATGTGCATGGTAGGCTCAGAGAATTTGAATTTCTAGGGGTTTGCCACTGGGGCTGATTTTCTAGCCTCACTTTGGGAAGCACTGCTCTGCTTGCTCAGTGTTTAATTTCCATTTAGAGAAAAAAGACTTCCAACTTCAAAACAAACAGGAACACACATTAGCCAGCTGCGTGCTCTGGGTGTCCAGCACTGCTGAGGGCTCAGACAAGCCAACCCTGAGAAGCAGACAGGCTGTATGACAGCATCATAGAGGGGACCGTCCAAGTCAGCCAGAAAGAACCCTGGGCAACAAGGCACATGTGGCACTTTTCTTAGGCTCTTTAAAAGTGGGACCTTCTCTCACATCAGCTAGGGCAAGGATGGTTTTCTAAGAAGTGCACACCTCACTAACACTCATGTGAGAATTTTGATTTGGAGATGGTGATTGACTAGGTAGTAGTGGGGACAGACGGAGCTAACCTGTCAAGGCAACAGAAGTTATCCAGGGAGGTCAAGTATGGCACAGGCTAAGACTCCTAATCCAAAGATCCAAAGCTGGAAATGCTCTGAAATTTGACATTTTCTGAGTGCCAACATGGGACTCAAAAAAGTTTCAGGCACCAAGTTAAAGGATACTCAGCTGGGTGGTGGTGGTCCACGCCTTTAATCTCAGCACTTGAGAGGCAGAGGCAGGTGGACCTCTGTGAGTTTGAGGTCAGCCTGGTCTATAGGGTGATTCCAGGACAGCCAGGGCTACACACAGAGAAATCCTGTCTCGAAAATCCAAAAGAAATAAAAAAGATAAAGGATTCATACATGATATCAAAAACAACTGCAAAAATCTGAAACACATGTAGTAGAAGCATTTCAGATAAGGGGTGGTCAGTTTGCCCCAAGTTTCTACAAAGACTGAACAGGAATTAAACCCAGGACCTGAAATTTCTTAACATCATGCTGCACATTCAAGTCTCAGATAGAGACAGGCTGAGGTACGGTTGTTAGCCAGATACTTGTTACGAAAGGACTTTTCGTTGCTCTTTGGTAAACTTATTAGAATTTATTATTTATTGTTATTAAATTTATAAAATTTATTAAAGGTGGTGTTGAAAGAGCTGCCGCACTGAAAAGTTTCTACAGCTCTACATTTTAGGAGCAGGAGAAACATTTTCCTCACTGATGCATTTCCTGTCTCCTTCAAAAATAGTTTAAAAGGTTTCCTTCTATTTTCTGTCATTGGGCAGCAATTTAAGAGAGAAAGACGAAAATAAAAAATAGAAAGGGAAGAATTTTCAAAAACTGAAATATTTGTCTGAAGAGGAATTGATTTTCTTTTGCATCAGGAACTCCATAAATTATAACTGAACCAAACAAGTGGGCCAGCTTTGTACTCACTGGACTATCCATACTGAGATGTTTTGAAGGGTGACTCAACTACACGAGGTACTGGAAGACAGATTATCTGGTACAGTGCCTCGAAATCTTTCCATTGAAATAGTTTACCTTTTTTTTTTTCAGTTTTGTTTTCCTTTTTGAGCCACAGCTCACTACATAGACCTGGCTGGCCTGGAACTTGCCATGTGGACTAAGTGTGCATCAATCCTCCTGCCTCTGCCACCTGAGTGCTGGGATTACAGGTTAAAAATATTTTGTATCTTGACTATGTATATTTAAGACAGGGTCTCATTTAGTTCGGACTGGCTCTGAACTAACTATTTAGTCAAGGGTGACCTTGAACTCTTGACCCTCTCGTATCTACCTTCAGAACTCCAGTGTTACTACCACAAGAGTTACCGTGTCCACTTGTTTGCTGGGGTTTACGTGCTGAGGTTTGAACATGCATCCTACCACCTGAGCCAGCCCAGCGATAACCCCACTTCTTTCCTCTTTGCTTTTGTTAACCACAACACATTATCAGGAAGCTGACGCGGGTCCAGCCTTGGCTGTATGACATGCACACAACAAAGTTAATCTTAGAATGATTTTTTTTTCTTCATTCAATTCATTCTCAAATCCTATTTGAAGAGAGAATTGGGAGGAATAGAGAGTGGTTTGTATACAGGGCCCAGCTTGTGAGGTTTTCAAGCGTGAACTCCAGCAGGCAGGCTGTTAACAACAACAACAAAAAAGCCTTAGGCCAGCAGGATGGCTCAGTGCGTAAGGGTGGTTGCCTGATGACCTAAGCTACGTCCCCAGAACTTGTGTGGTAGGAGAGAACTGGCTACTTCTAGTTGTCCTCTGACTGTCACACTTTCACTGACACACACACAGACACACACACACACACACACACACACACACACCAAATAAATAAGTAAACTTTTCTTTAGGGAAATTTCATCTTGAGGCATGTGTACATTCACTGAGACAGAATGTTGACCACTTCCTTCAGGTCATGAATGCTAAGGACGGATTTGAAGAAGAAAGCGCTGGGGAGTTTTAGGGAAAGGCTGAGTCCAGTCTCCTCATCCCCTCCCTACAGATGAGGCCGGTAAGGAGATGCCCCAGGCATGAGTGAGCCATGGATTCTGATGACACTCAGGACCAAGGGCCTCTGTTAACCTAGCACCCTCAGGTGTTCTAACAGCATCCCAACCACAACTGTGGGTGTTCAGCCAACGTGCCCTTCCTTTTCCCTTGTCACCCAATGAATTAGTCACCTTTTTCATCGCTGTGACGAAACACCCGTGGAGCAACTGAAAGAGGCAAGGGTTTCTTTCACCTCATGGTTTGAGGGGGCACCTCATGGAGGGGGCTTGGTAGAGTTCACGGAGGTCAAGCCATGAGGCCATGGGGCTGGGATCAGGAAACAGGTGCAGAGAGGGAAGCAGTGAGGGATAAAGCTGCAAGCCCCGCTCCCCACCCCCACCCAGCGACCCACCCTCTCACCAACCGTCTGAGAGCGCCGCCAGCTGGGAGCATGTGCTAAAAACGCCTGAGCCTATGAGGCTTTTCCACACTCAGGCACAACCCCCAGAAGGCTGATTCAGGCTCCAACAGTATCTATGAAAATGTGCTTTTACTTTGTTTGAAAATTGCTAAAGGAAATGGGGATCCGGAACAAAGGAAGCTGCAATTACATGAAGAGATCTTAGAGCTTTATTTTTTTAACGTTCAGCTCTGTTTTAAAAATAAATTTTTATTCTGTTCCAAATTCCACCTATGATTTCATGCTAAACCTCTTATTTGGCTTTGGAAGCTGAACAGTGAGTGAGTGGCTGGGGAAGGAAGATGGGAATTATGGAAAAGACAGAACAGCAGGACTCTTAGTCTGCAAAGAACTTGTTAAATGTCTTCACTGGGGGGGTGGGGGAGAAGGGATATGCTGAAACTTGACTCTAAAGCGCCCAAGAAACAAAAATTGGTAGTTTTTCTAAAACAGGAGAGTCCATCTTTTCAATATTAAGGAAAATCTGTAGTTATGCTGAAGAGTTCCCACGGAGCGGGAGGAACCTCACTGTCGCCCGGGGATGATGGTTGCGGGCTGATTAGTCTGGGATCCCATCAGATAACTAGAGAATAATTCATGATTAATTGTTGCTGGAGCCTTCTGGGTTGATATGTACTTTTACAAACTATGACGCTTCTGATAAAGGCCAAGGGTCACTGTTTCTACTGTTATTAATATTTCAATTCTATAGCTGAATGCTCAAAGGTAAATCTGGACATTTAATGAAAATTTGACATGCAGATCTTTGATAGCAAAGTAGAAACTTCAGTGCATGCTTTTATGGGGACCCCTCTCCCCCAAGTAAAGTAGTAAGGAAGTTTTCTTCAGTGCAAATTAAGAAAATTTTCAAACCAGTTGTCACTGAGACCATATAAGCTATTGCAAATGGATTTTAAAAAAATTTCAAGTCTCATGAATCAAGAGTTTTAAAGTATATCTTTTAAAAGATTTTTTATTTGTGTGTCTGTGTGTACACCATGTATGTATGGGGGTGGGGGGAGGCCCTTGGAAGCCGAAAAATCCATCAGTTTTTCTGACTCTAGAGTTATAGTTGGTTATGAGCTACCCAATATGGGTTATGGGAACTGAACTCAAGGCCTCTGCAAGAGGCTGAGCAAACTTTCCAGCCCCTTAAAAATTATCTAGCATTATCACTGTTTTTAGTATTTTAAGTAAACAGCTTTCTGTCTTATTTGATCATCTCTAAGATAATCATTATACCAAATACCATTGACTCTCTGCTCAGGACAGTTTGTTGGCAGAACTGTGAACAGTGTTTGAAGTGAAAACATCATTCCCACTATCAATAACCTTTAATTGTACTAAGTAGTAGTTTGGATGGTCCCAAATTCTTTTTAACTTTTGTTATGGTGGTAAGAGTTTGTCTTTTACTGAAGGAAAGGAGCTGTTAAGAAACAGCAAGTTCATTTTTTCCTGGAATGCTTTTGCTACGAAGGTGCACTGACTCAGGCAGGCAGAAAGGAAGTCAAAGTCCATAAGTTGTTCATGGCCCAGCTCCTAAGGTGAATTCATTGTGTGCTTTCCAACAGTAGGGGGACAGTGGGATGGCCCAGCCCTTGATGGCAGCCTTGACAAGCTGAATTCAATCCCCAGGACTTACATGGTAGAAGAAGATAAGCAACTCTTGCAAGTGGTCCTTCTCTGACCTACGCGCGCGCACACACACACACACACACACACACACACACACAATTATTTAATCCCCACTGTTTGTGATTAA
>NW_026585609.1:4381237-4402064 GCF_907164565.1 Psammomys obesus
GACAAATCCTTATCTAGAATATGGGAATATAAGAAAAATGTGAAACTGCCTTATACCATATGCTGGGATCTGGACTAGTCCTATGGCAGCCTGATGCAAACCAAACCAAACCAAACCAAACCAAACCAAACCAAACCAAACCAAACCGGAACATTCAGTAAAAATCCCCAGGAATGCCATTACAATAATGAAAACATCTCATAAGATGAATGTGCTATGGAAGTCACAGTAACTCAGTTATCTCTAAGCTGCTACATTGGAGAAAAAAATACAAGCCACCACCACCACCACCACCACCACCACCCAGGCCCTCACACATGTCTGATTTACATGAAGTAGGATGGATGAGATTCATTTGAGCTGGGATGGACGTTTGAGCTAGTGACATTTTGACCTGAGACTACAATGGTTTGAAAATATTGAGGGGGGCTGGAGAGATGGCTCAGAGGTTAGGAGCACTGGCTGCTCTTCCTAAGGTCCTGAGTTCAATTCCCAGCAACCACATGGTAGCTCACAGCCATCTATAGTGAGATCTTGTGCCCTCTGCTGGTACGGACACATTCATACAAATAGAACATAATAAATGCACAATAAATAAAAAATTAAAAAAGAAAATATTGAGGGACTTGGGATGAGGTGAATCTATGCTGCAAACAGGTTTGTCCTTAGGGGTCACAGAGAGAAGTGTGGTAGCTAGAATCATGGTGCCCAAACATGTCAAATGGCTGGTTTTCAAAGCTTGTGAATATGTTTCCTTCCATGGAAAAGGGGACTTTGCCGTGAGATTGAGTTTCTGAATACAGGGATGAAGGAGTTTTCCTAGATGTGTCCAGGGGAGCTGAACCTAAAAGTTGAAAAGTAAGGGAGCTTTCCAGGCTTGGGTGAGAGGCTGAGGCCAGGGGAAGATGGGAGCAAAGAGTAAGGAACATAGAGACACAGCACTTCCAGAAGACTTTTTTGAACCTTCAAGGGGCCAGTGACAATCAGAGATCTGAACAACCCCTCAGTGCGCGTATGTAGTCAATGACAAAGCAGGAAACGAAACAAGGTGTACAGCTCACACGCCAGATCGTTGTAGTTTCAGGTCCAGCTGCCACCACAATGGGGAGACAACTCAGCTCAGACACTCAGCACCACAAATCACAGATCACCAATGTCTCCCGGCTGTCTCCCCGTCATCTGCTTATCCTTTCTGAGGTTCTCATTGGATTCCAAGAGCCTGATTCTGTGGTACCCAGTCAGTGAGATAAGTAGACAGCCCCGTAGGAGGCAGATCCTGGCCTCACTGATGCACTGTATTTTGAGTTACGGGAGGTGGGCATTTGTGCACGAGCTAACCTCATCACCCACTGGCTGGTTGAAGGAGCACAATAAATATCTGGAGAAGAAAAGACTGCCTCAGATTGGCGCTGTAAGAGTCGCATGGAGTAGCCCATGGAAATATTTCAGAATTGCGCAGCATGAGCTGCTCTGTGCATCATGGTGAGGCCAGAGCATCTGTGATTGGCTGCATCTGTGGTCCTTGGAAAGCTCTTCATCTGGGGATGATGGTTATTTTATGACTAAAACATTTTTCTCTTGTCCCTGGCCTTTCTCATCTTTCATTCCCACCGGGACTGTTTTGTTTCAGTGGCAACATTTAAGTAGGATTATACAGTGTTTATCAAATATAAGCTCAGCTATGAATGATTAAGAATGACTTCCCCTCGCCACTATAATTATGCATAAAAAACCCAGCACTCAATCGCCAGCAATAGCTTAGGTAGGAATCATTTCCTTTAAAGGTCTTTAGGAATGAATTTTCCCCCCAAAGAGGTGACGTGGGTCTTGTTTTTTGTATTGACTTGTTTTCTGTGATGAATTACTCTTCATTGTCAGCTTGACTAGATGTGGAATCCATGATGGAAGGACAATTCTGGGTGTTGATGAAGGTTTTCCAGCACGGTTTAGTTAGGGAGGGTAGGCTCACTCTAATGTGGGTGGCACCGTCCCATGGGTTGGGGTCCATGAAAGGAGAAAAGAAGCTGAGTACCAGCGTCCACCTCTGCGTGCTCCCCGGCTGTGGGCACAGTGTGACCAGGCACCTCATGTCCCTGCTGCCGTTTCCTTGTTGTGGCGGGGCTATACCCTCAAGCCATGAGCTAACACAAACCTTTTCTTCCTTAAGATGTTTTTGAGAAATGTTTTACCACAACGGGAAAGAAGAAGCAACTAAAACCCCACAGGGTAGCAAATGCTTTCTTCTGCTCTAGTGTTGGAGGTAGCCATCAGCACACTTTTGGTGTGAGATGTTCAGTTTTTCCTGCTGAGTGCCTAACTGACCTCACATCATCCCTTTAAACTTGAGCTCAGATAATGATACAAAACCCAGACTTGAGGCTGCAGGTATTTGAGAAATACCTTCCCCAGAGACAAAGTATGGTTGGAACAAGGTGTCTTTTTTTTTTTTTTTTTTTTTTTTTTTTTAGCATGTATATCATGTTAATCATGTCTGTTCAAGAAGCAAGGGCCATCTCTCCAGTCTACAAAGATTTTCCTGAACAGGATGAATTATTCCTTCTTCCTGTTTTCATGAATAAAAATGCCATGTCCATACTGTCTCACAAGGCTGTCCACCGTGCTCATTCCTCCATGCTTTAATTGCTCTGTCTTTGGACTAACCATGAGTCTAGTAAGAAATCATTGCCCAGTGATGACTCGCTCGCAGGAAGTTGCACAGCACCACAACCTTGTTACCCTGTTCTAAATAGATGGGGAAGGAAGAAGGTCTTTTAGCTCATGCTCTTGCAGTGATCAAAGATCATATACTGGGCTCTGGAACCCTTGCAGAATGGGGCACTCCATGGATTCTGTGCTGGGTGTACTGAAAGGTTTGACAGCTTCCTTCCTTTCACATGCTTCTCCATCCAGATTGTGTACACAAAACAAAGCACTAGCTGAGCTCGGGCATCGGACCTGAGGCATGGCAGAGGACAGGCCGGACCCTGACTCTGTAAACTTTCTGGCAAGGTGAACACATTAGCAACGTTATTTACCGTGAGTGGTGCCGCGTCTGGGTCCCTGCCTACCTTGGTTTTGTGCCATGCTGATTTCCACCCACTTCCTCTGAAGTAATTTTCATATGACCTCTGTTCAATTCTAAACAAATAAACCTAATGGGTTTGGGTAATTAATGAAACAAACCAGTTAAGCTTGCTGCCTTAAGAGAAGAGTGGAAAAGTGGGAAATTTCCGAAGGTACAGAAGCAGGATATGTCTTCGTTCACAGAGCTGCGCGAAGGCCACCTAACTTAGCAGGAAGAAAAATGAGTGGGCAGGAAAGAAAGGTTAGTAGTGACCTTTCTCTTCGCTCCCATTCTGCTTCCTAAGCAAGCCAAGAAGTTGCCCGTGAGGGGGTAAGCCTTAGTCTGTGCCAGCACATTAGAGGTGTTGGACTTTTCCCAAATCAGCACTCCTGAAGGCTGCTGTGTCAGTCTCAACACCCCCTTACCCATCTCCCCGCAGCTAATTAGCTCCCTCTCGAGTCAACAGCTATTTGTTCATTAGTCATGATTTGAGTGGTGCCCACGAAGGCTCCTCTTCTCACGACTTTGCAAACATTAATTTGACAAGCTGTTCAGCTGTGGAGGCAGTGGGTCAAGACACTTCTGAGGGTTTCCTTTTTATGTCTAAGTATACTAGGAGTATATGGACGTAGTGTAGAGGCCTACCAATGGTAGCAGAGTGCCGGGGACCCCGGAGTGGGGGTTGCGGACTCCAGCCTAATGCGAACAACCTAATGTGTGTGCTAAGGACAGAACCAGGGTCCTCTGAGCGAGCAGCATATGCTCTGGACCTCAGCTTTCTCTCCAGCCCTGCAGGTTAAATCTTCCTACAGATTACCCGCTGAGGAGATAATTGATGCAGGTATTAGCAACACAGAATGATGCTCTTCTGGGAAATGAACGAATCCTTAGTACAAGCTACCTCATAACATGAGGCAAGATGGAAATTGGTTTTGCAGACACAGTGAACATTGGAATGGTTACACAAATGATGCCTAGAGGGGAGGAGGCAGAGGCCAGCCTGATCGAGAGTTCTAGGCTGCCCTGAGAGAGAAAGGGAGAGTGTTACCGGTTTGGGGCTGGAGGGATGGCTCAGTGATTAAAGAGCTCAGGGGGTCAGAGTTCAGTTTTCAGCATCCTCATCAGAAAGCTCTGAGCTGCCTGTAACTAACCCCAGAGGCTCCAATGCCCTCCTCTGGCTTCCAAGAGCACCTACATTTATATAAAAATAAAAGAAATCTGTTCTTCAAAAGCAATGCCCCAGGGAATCTTACTCCTCCGTAAGAATTTTTTAAATGGTTTATTTGTTTATATATTTTATGTATATGAGTGCTTTGCATGTATGTCTGTACATCAGTAAAGGGCATCAGATCCCATTACAAATTAGAGCAGCCAGGGCTCTTAGCTACTGAGCCATCCTCTCCAGCCCCATACTGACACCACTCTTTTCCTCTCTCAAGAGATTTTCACCCCTCAGGATTCTAACACGTTCTTAGCAGTCAGACAAAATGAATTTCCAAGCTCAGCAACCAGAGGCAAAATCTAGGACCCTGCTGCCTCACCAGAATTGCTCCAAATCAGTAAAGCAAAGAGAACCCATTCCTTGGCGACTAGAGGCAATGTTAAGAACTCTTGGGAGAGATGGGCTGCAGACTTTTAAACAATGCCAAGGCTGCATGCGCAGTGTGTGAATCTGAGACGAGGGCCTGCTAGCAAACGCGTAGCAGACTCTATGACAGACTCCACCGCATGAGGCTGTGCTCCCTCTTACTTAAAATCGTAAATGATTTTCAAAGGAAAGACATGCCTATTTTCTTAATTGAAAAATAGATTTTTTTTCATACAGTATATTCTGATGATGATCCCAAGTTGTGTGCCTTCCCTCTCCTCCAGACCTGTCAACCCCTCTGAAACCCTCAACTCCCATCCTATCCAAAGCCACACCCCGTCTCTCTCTCTCATTAGCAAACCAACATCTGAAGAATAATAATAAAATAAGTAGAACGAAAGCATACAAAAAGAAGGAAAAGAGACAAAGACAAAGCACAGGACACACACATAGATGCAGAGACACACTCACAGGCATCTATTTTTCAGAACTGGGAAGCTGTAGGCAAAAACGTGTGTGAGTGAGTAGAAAGAATGTTGTTCTACATTCAGTAGAGGCCAGTATTTGCGACTCCTGAATGAGCCTGTGTGATCCTACTGAAGGCCTCTGCCTTCCCTGCCCCCCCACCGGCACCCCACCCCCATCCCACCCCTCCCCCCATCTGCCAGCAGCAAGGCCTGGAATGTGCTGCAGAAGGAAGTCTGTTTGTTAGTTAGAGCTCAGCCTGCAGCCTGTGAACGTGTGCCAGGCGAGCCTCGACGTCCTCCCGAAGCCTGCTTTCACCGCTCCACCCTCCTGCTTTCGATTTAGCATAATCCCCTGCAGGTTCTCCACGCTGGGAAATAATCTTAATCCCCGTGACTCATTGTTTTCATTGTTCTAAAGGTACTCGCTTCTCCTCTTCCTCCTCTTCCTGCCAAGTCTCAGATTCAAACCCTTCTGGGGGGAAGGGTGGGAAAACGGAGGCTGAGAAGCACCCCCCCCCCCCGTTCCGCTGATGTGCTTTCCTCAAGGTGGCAATAACCGGAAGCATTTGCTCACACTGAACTTTAGGGACAGGGAAGAGACAGTCGGTGAAACAGTAGCCAGTGGGTTGGGAGAGTCTCTCCATTTACAGACATACTCACATTTTTTTCTTATTTGACAGAATAGTTTTTTTTCATCCAAACCAGACAATCAAAATGCCAGAGGATCAGGAATATCTCCTCACTTAAAGGTCAGCACACACTCAGCCGTACTACGTGGCTGTTACTAGGTCAGAGACCCATATATGTTCATAGAACTTGCTTTTCTTTTCGGGGAGCCTAGGAGTGTGGACAGAGTTTAAATTATCACTGTCTGCAGAGGCAGGTATAAATTCTATTTTTCCCAAAGGAAGAGTACACCAATTGGTTATCCGATACCAAATGGTCAGCCTTGGGGACATGCATACGAGTCACACTTCACAGACTGAGCAGCTTGTATTTGGACATATATATGAATATACACATATGTGGGTAACAACATTCAATAATTAAAAAAAGAGAGTCCCTGAATTTGCAAGAGAGCAAGGCGATGTATATGGGAGGGCTTAGAGGGAGGAAAGGCAGAAATGATGTGACTATGCTATAATCTCAAAAAAGAAAAAAAAATATGAAAGAAACCTGGATCCCACAGAGAACTGGTTGCTTGTAGGGTTACTGCAGAGAGATGAAAGTTTAGGGGGAGTATCTTTCGATAGCAAAAGGAGATGTGGGGGGAGCATTATTTTAAAAGAAATCTGTTATTTGGTTGATAGTAGCCTACCAGTTAATTTCTTAGTTTTGATGAGATTTGGTAGTTATATGAGGTGTTCACATTCCTGAAACCTGGTTAAAGGTAGATGGGGCTCCCACACTGCTCCTACAAATCTTTTCTAAGTCTAGAATGGTCTCCAGTGAGTGATGTAAGCTGATATCTTGTTATCTTTGTACATTTTTCAACTTTTCAACACTAGGAAGTAAATGACTACACAATACCCCGGTCCCTGTCAAGGTAGCTGCATCCAACGAAACTTGGCATCTGTTTGTTCATTCAACAGCTACTCAGCAGTCATCAGAGCAATTGCTCTGTCAGTCCTCAGGGTTGAACAGCTCACAGGTTAGGCAGATCCTGGCAAAGCAATATGTACCAGGATGAGGGAGGTGCATAGGCCTATGGGAAAATGCAGAACAAGCTAACTTAGAGGACCAGATACCATACAGCTGCAAATGCCTATGGACCAGTCAAGAGGGCACTGACTGACCTAAGACAGAGGGGAGGTAGGGCATGGTTGTCTGAGGCAAAAGGAACATTATAGCAGAGACAAGAGTTAGGTGGCGATATGGAGTTGGGGAAAATGCAGCAACAGTGTTTAGATTATGGAGCTCAGTGGGAGGACCAATGATGCTGCAAAGAAAACCGAGTCTATCTAGATTACACTAAGGAGTCAGTGGCTTAACTGAAAGGTGAGCTTGAAGCAGGAGCTCACTCTTGGAGACAGCTTGTGTAGCTGATCCCTAGCACTCAGCATGCAGCTGAGCATGGCTCTGAAGACTCACACTGCAGAGGAGGTGGAAACAGAACATTCCCACCTAGACAGCCTAGCAAACTGCCGAGCTCCAGGTTCAGCGGGAGACCCTGTCTTAAAATAGTAAGTGGGAGATGCAACTGAGGAGATACCTGATGTTGATCTCTGGCCTGCACAATTACACACAAATGGGCACATACATATACTCATGCCCACACATATGCACACAAACAGAGCTTGGATCAGACAGTTAAATAAAAAAAAACAAAAACAAAACCCAAAAAAACTGTATTTGCATCAGACCCCAAAATCTCTGGCTTCCCTAGGAGAGAAATAGATTATGTGGGGCTGAAGAAGAGGGGACGGACCAATGAGAGAGCAGTTGCAGCAATCTTGGCACCCTGATAAAAATTTGAAATTAATGGGGCCTCAGGAAAATATAGTCAAGGGAGCCAATGTTTGGTATGCTGAGTGACAAGGAAGGGGGAGACTTAATGTTTAGAATGCTCCGCTCCACATCTAGAATTTGTAAGTCATTTAGTCTATGCGTGCTTTCAAGGTTAGCAGGGAGCAGTGGCCTGTGACTGGTACGGGGCTTTGTAGAGATCCATATGAATATGTGTAGGTGTGTCAGACACACCCCTCATCAGTCATACCTTTGAGTTCAAGCAGAATCTGAAATTCACTTCTGACCAGTAGAAAATGACAAGGACGGTAGAATGGCACTCGTATACATAAATTAAACGCTATGAAACGCTGCATGGGAAAGATCTCTCTTGCTCTCTTTGAAGTTTCTGCTGTATTTATAGGGGACTGCATGGCAAGGGACTATGGGTGAAGTCTTAGCTCTGTAAATGACCATGGGTGACCCCCAGCACGAAACCTTAAACCTACAAAATCACTTTGAGTTGCTGAGTTCTGCCAACCACGTGAAGATGTTTGAAAACAAATCTTTCCCAAGACAAGTTCCCGGTGAGATGACACTTTCCAAGAAATGCTTTGATTGCTGAGAGCCTAGGTCCCCTGACCCACAGAAACTGAGCTGCTGGGTCTGGTGGTGTGGACCTGTAATCCCAGCACTTGGGAAGTGGAGGCAGGAGGACCAGGAGTTCATGGACAGCCTTGGCTACATTAGATTAGACCAGGCTACATGAAAGAAACCCAGAACCCCTGAGTGTGCTGTTCCGGGGCACTGAGTTGGTGACAGTCTGTTATGCAGCAACAGAAAGGGACATTGCTCTGTTTCCCCCTCTTCTGTGCTCCCAGTCTTCATTTCTGTGAACCCTCAGAGTCTTAACCTGATAACTCTTCCTTTTGGCTTTTACTTACTCTTTGCGTTCTCAGCTAGTCTGAATATTTCAGTAGTGAATCTCTCATCGGTTCTGTTTTGCCACCTTGGGACAAACGTAGAATGATGGTGTGAAAATAGATTTGCTTCCAGGTGTTAGAACATCTCAGTGTTTTCCTGCTTCTTAAACCCAGGCCCACCTGAGCTGGCCTCCTACCTTCTCCTCTGCGCTTTACCATGGGCCCTGTAGACCTATGCTGCTTTAAGGCTTTGTGTAAACCACCATCATCCCCCTAATTTTGTGCCCCATGAGCCCCGCTTTAATCTTTAGCAAAGCCTTTGATTCTCTCTTATTTCTACCTACTGAGGAGAATGATATACCTTGAATTGACACTAGGAAACGGATAGGAAATTATGAAAACAGCATGTTTGGGCATGTATGAGATTAAGAATTCATACATGTGTTCATCTGTGAGTCTCCCTGGTATCAAGATCAAGCTTTTGGCTGACACTAATGACAACCAGGGGCATCCGTTTTTGGCTTTTTCCTGGGTTTGATGAGGACAGATTTACCAAGAAATTCCTTTGGCCAAATTCCTTTGGCCAAAACAAAACTATTATTGGCCCTCACTTTTAGTGAAGGCCATGTGAATTTATCTCCCAAAAGACCCCCTTCCTAATCCTCTGGCTATGGAATAATTTATTCAACTAATGCTTTTTTGTCACTTGTTCTAAGCCAGTCTCTGCCTGGTCCTCTGGGGATACAGCAATGGGCAGGCTGGGTGAACTCAATGGAATTCGTCTTGTAAAAGAGAGATATATATCACAGGAAAGTTAATAGCCACAGCACATAGCGTTTCAGAAGAGATGTCTGCAACAAGCAAAATAAAGAGATGGGACTAGAAATAGAGTGTGGACGTTTACAAGCTTGGACAGAGCGGTCAGAAAGGATTCCAGTGGCAACGGTGCCCTTAATGAAATATGTGAAAAGAGCGAGGGAGCAGATGGGTAAGTTGCCCCATGCAAAGGGAACCCCAGGTGTGGAGGTCCCTGCAAAGGGGAACGCCAGCTTTGGGGACCAGAGTGGAGCAGAGAAAAGGGAAGAGGCTGGAGAGAGTCTTTGGAGCTTTTGGACCATGTAGATCTGTAGACTGCAGTGTGGCTCTTTTTAGAACAGGACGCAAGGCCCCTGGAATATTTTAAGCAGGAGAGGGATCAAAGACAAAGGTAAAAACAGATACCGCCTAGGAGACTGCTTGCCGTAATATGCAATAAATTCAAAATGTTTCCGTCACCACAGAAGGTCCTGTTGGAATTCTGAGCAAGAGGGATGGCATGGGAGTATTTGTTCTTTCTGAGGGATAGTATCTCTCCTCTTTCTCTGTGAGGACATGGCGGTCTGGAGCATTCTATTCACTAATGCCAATGGAGAAAAACAGTGATGGGATGGAGAGTAGATCCATCCTTTGTCTCAGCAAGGATGCCTGTACGTGCTATAATTTTATCTGGAGAAGCCCTTTAAAGGGCTTCTTTAAAGGAGGCAGAAACCAGCTGTTCATCACTGTATGGGAATACAACTTTCATACACTTTTGGTATAAGCATGCAACAGGTTAACCCATTCAACGTCAACATTATTTTCACTTTTATAATGACACTAATTATGTAAACTTTATCTCCATCTGTAGGTAGAGCCGTTGCTCAGACATGAAGGAAAGCCTCAGGGTAGGAGCCAGCATTGAGCGGGGACCAGTTCCCAAGAGTCACCCCTTTTCAGGGATGTACTTCATCCTGACCGTCCCTGGGTATTTATGCACACCTGGTGGATTAAAGGAAAGTCAAGATCAGACAGCCTTACACTTTTGTGCAACTCTGTGGATATAGCTGTAGAGGCCCTGTGACTATCTCCAGGTAACGGTGGTCACCCAAGCTTGGAACTCTGGCTGGGTAGATTTTCTCATTTTCCCAAAGCCTAATCTAGTAAAGTGTAAGCTATCTCTCTCCCAAGAAGACATAAAATGTGGGGGCAAATGTGTGAACCCTGGATAGGGTAAGTCGTGGTGGTGATGGGGGAGTTATATCCTCTATTTGACCATTAGATAAACCTGTGACCTTAGTGAAGGAAGTAATCCATCCACCTGGATGTTCACTGCTCATCCTTCAGATACTTTCTGTTTTGAGACTGAATCCAGTTCCGGTTCTGGAACTGGATTACCCAGCATGATGTTCTCCATTCCTATTCTCCAGGCCCTCATTATACTGCTATTTATATCTTTTGTGATAACGCAGAGATCACTATGCAGTCTTATAAAATTGCATTTAAGATTTACTTCCACGAAATTCGCTGCATACAGCTGAACAGAAAGCATCAGTGCACTTAGTTTTCCTGTGGAAAATAGTCGAATGGTCGAGAGAAAGCAGTGAACATTGATTAGCTTCTTTGGCATTTGTGCCTAGCGCCAACTTCAGGGTTAACGTATCAGGGCTGGTCACTGACGTGCAGGCGGCTTAGCAAGTGTTTAGACCTTGGACCTGGTGAACTCGCTGGCGTCCATGAAGCCCCACTTAATCTGCGCTAGGTGTAGTGGCTCAGGTGTAGTCAGCATTCGCTTGTGTTTGGTACTACGTTTCTGGCCCACATCGTAAGCTTGGCGCTCCCAGTACAGCGGTGTCTTTTACTTACTGTTCATTGTTGGGCCTTGATCTTATTTGTCGTCTTAAGAGCTGGCTTGTAAGAAGTGGGAAATAGTAAGAGCTGGAGGGGACGGGAACTCCACAAGCAGAGCAACAGAACAAGATAATTTGAACACAGGGAACTTCCCAGAAAATCATACTCCAACCAAGGACTATTTGTGGAGATGACCTGGAACCCCTGCACAGGTGTAGCCCATGGCAGTTCAGTGTCCAAGTGGGTTACATAGTAATGGGAAGAGGGACTGCCTCTGACATAATCTGATTGGCCTGCTCGTTGATCACTTCCCCCTGAGGGGGGAGCAGCCTTACCAGGCCACAGTAGAGGACAATGCAGCCACTTTTGATGAGAACTGATAGACTAAGATCAGAAAGAAGAGGAGAACCTCCCCTATCAGTGGACTTGGGAAGTGGCATGCATGCAGAAAGGGGAGGAAGGGTGGGATCGGGAGGGGAGGAGGGAGGGCCTTATGGGGGGATACAAAATGAATAAAGTGTAATTAACAAAAAAAGAAGGGATTTATAAATATTAAACTATTAGTATATATTAATCAATTTCAAGTGAAAATAGAAATTTAAAATGTATGTAAATAAATACATTCCATTCTTTCAAAAAAAAAAAAAAAAGAGCTGGCTCCACCAGCTCTCAAAGGTCAATTTTTAACAGTCTATTTTTCCCCTCCCCTCTTCAAAAAGTGATCTTGGTCCCAACCCCCAAGTTGGCTTTGGACAGTGGAAAAGTTCCCTGGGTTGAGACTGGAATAGTGACAGCTGACCCAGACAGTCTATCTCTGTGAGGATCTTAATTGAAACCAAACTCTTTCTCCATGTTAATGTTTTCCTAGTAGGAAGGAGAAAGGGAAGCCAGACACAGTGCCCAAACCCTCTTCCATTTTCCACTCATCGGTGAAGTTAACGAGGAGCTTTTCCTTGGTATTATGCATTGGCTGGGAATCCGTGGACTGTCCCCAGGGCCATCCACTGTCCCAGCTGCCCCATTAATCTCTGGGAAATCCCCTTGCTGCGACTGTCACTGTATAATTAAATGCTTTGTTATTTTCTGCACGGCCTTGTACTTTGGCAGCATATTTTTATTAAGAGCGGGGCCTGTTGTTTGTCATTTGTTCCATATGGCTGTGAGGAAGCAGCTTCCTGATGCCTCCACTGTGTTCACTGCTTCTCCTGAATTAAGCAGTTTTCTTTCCTCTCTTTCCTTCTTTCCCTCCTCTTCTTCCTTCTGTGCATATGGATACACATGTGCATACACTCGAACGTGCGCATGCAAACACACACACACACACGCACACACATGATCTTTGTGGGTTTGTTTTTTTTTTTTTTTTTTTTTTGAGATGGGGTGGAACTCGCTCTGAAGACCAGGCAGGCCTTGAACTCACGGAGCTCTGCCTGCCTCTCTCTGCCTCCTGAGTGCTGGCTTCAGGGGGTGCACACACCTTTACTGTACACAGTACTGGGTTTCCTAAGGATATTTAACACAGGTCTATGATGTAGTTTGACCATGCCTTTTGTCTCGGTATCTTTTTCCCTATCCTTACGAAAAGACAGATTCTCCAAAGCACTACATCAGCATCAACTGTTTGTTTTTTTCTTCTTTTCTCTAATCTCCTTGGAGAAGGAAATGAAATTTAAACCCTTAGAATTAAATGTGCAGTCATGTTCCTGGCACCCATAAGGTTAATCTTTAACTTGAGCACCTGCCCCCCAATATCCAGATACGACAAACTGTAACAAAGTATTTAACTTCCTGATGTTGTCATTGTGCATGTAATTTCTTCATTGTCATAACAAAGGCATGTCCCTAATAACATGGAAGGAGCTCAATGTTATTATTTTTACCTGGAACAAAACTTTCTTTTGAGACTCCCAATTAGTGCTCAAAGACAATACAGCTGCTTCCTCACCGGTGGGGAGATTTCTTTCACAAAAACAGGTTTCCTAGTTTGGTGGGAGATGATGGCTCTCTGGAAGCAAACACTCCTCTACTCTGAATTACCAGCAAGCCCTCCCAAAGCAGCTTTCCCACCTGTATTAAAAACCTTTGTCCATTGATGTTCATGATTTGAGGGCACATTGCAATTAGGCTGGAACCACACCCAAGACTGATGTGTGGGGTGGGAATGGGGATGGGTGGAGATACTGTATTGGGGAAACAGGAACAACAAAGGGGGTATTCACGACGAGAAAGGGCTAAAAGCTCCAGCCGCTATTCCAAGCTGTTGCACAGCTAGCAGTGAGATTTGGCATCTGTCTAGAAATCTCATTTTCTTAAAGGGAAGTGGCACGGAGGGCCAGACACGCTCATTCTCTAGGGTCAGATCTTAGCAAGATTTGACCCTGCTGCCTATCAGGGTCTCCATTCTCTTTTATTTAAAAAAAAATTAAAATAATGCCACTGATTTTATATGTTCACCATCAAGTTGAGAAATCACCCATAGAGTGTGCAGACAGAGTGATGCACTTCCTAATAACTCAAGAAGTGGTAGTTATGGTTAAGTTGTTCTCTGGTATGACAACAGTCAAACCTTATGCTCTCTCTGCCCCACACCCCCTCTGTGCCCACACAGTTGTACCAGGTAGGCCTGTATTCATGTTCTCTCCCACAGCTCTGCAGTTCTACATGTTCTTCTACGCCCAAGCATCTCTTCCTCTGACAGATTCGTCGGTAAAACTGATATGTATCCAATGATATTTGTCTTGCATTCTAGCACAGCAAAAGCACAATAAAGGGAATCAAGTAGACAGTCAAATATTCTTCTAGCGAATGAACTGAAATGAGCGTATCTTGCTCTGACATACAGTGTGTCTATTTGAGAGACTGGCAGGAAAAGAAAGATGGGAAAATTCAGCTCTGAAAAGGCAGAGATTGGGTTGTAGTCAGAAAAAAGAAGCTTGGGAGATAAAGAAGGAGAAAAGGAAGAAAGGAAGGGGAGAAGGGAGTGAGAGAGGAAGGAATGAGAAAAGAAAAGAGAGAGAGAAGGAAAGAAATTTCAAGTGCTATTCATCTCTGATGGATAGGCCTTTGTGTCCTGAGTTCACAAAATTTAGTCCACAAAACTGAACTGAATTCTCGTCTTCCCAAGGAGCTTTCCTACTCTCACTGCCCACTCATGAAGGAATTAACAGAGCTGAACCCCGCATCTTGTATCATTCTCCTAGATCCAGGTGTCAGCATTTATTGATGGTCCCTAGTGACTTCAGCCACGAGCCAGGGTGGGGACCCATTTGCCTAGCAGAGTGCCTGTCTTAAATTCATGACCACAGGAGCTAAACATCTGTTTCTAATTGTATAACTGAGCCTTTTCCTCATTACCCAACTCCCTCATCACTGCTGAGAATCAGAGCAAATCACAGTGTTTCCCAAATACTGAATTAATCATTCCTACAAGTCTTCAAAACAGACAAGAGCAGCTAACGTGCAGCTTCAGGGAATGAGTCTTTGTTATCGCTATTTTTGCTGTAAACCGGTTTTCTCTAAAACGAGTAAAGTTCTTAGAGTTTTTAGAAGGTCCGAATACCATAGGCGGCAGAAGAAAGGTGCTGTGTGGTGTGGAAACAGAGTGATGAGTTGGCCATTCCTGCCAAGTGACCATTGGAATGTCTTGCTACCCTGGCCAAAGAGAAGAGATGGCTGATGACCCTCCCAAGCAAAGAGTGGCTATTTGATATTCTCCGGACCATTGTTCTAAGCTTAACTGTTGGTCTCACTGTGTGACTGGACAATACTCTCACAATGAAGGGAAGGACCCATGTGGATCATGATAGCCTTTTCTCCTAGACATGAAGGTGTTCATGATGACCTGAGGATGGGAGGTGAAGGGGGATAGCTGTGCCATCTTTAGTTCCACTCCTCCTTCTTATTCCAGAAGCTATGGAATACTGATTATTTCTGTTATTTCTCTCATTGATGTACCAGACACTGCACAAGAGGTTTATTTTGACTCATGAACTGGAAGAAGATAGCCCACCATGTCAGAGAAGATACAGACATGTGTGGCTCAGTGGTGAAAAAAAGCATGTGACTTCTATCTCAGTGGACCAGAAAGCAGAATAAGGACAGGAAGCAGCCAGGCTGTACAACTGAAGTTCTGAGTCCCCCATCCCCCACCCCAAGAGAATCACTTCCTCCAGCTATGTCTCAAGGCAAACGTATGAGCCTGTGGGGAGCGTTTTACATGAAAACTATTAACACTGACTCTCACCCAAACTTGAGAATTCAGGTTGAGACAAGAAACAATATACTTTCCTGATTGCTTCTGGAACACTGGCGCACCATACAGGGAAATTTCCAGAAGCTGATCTTTCAGCAGCGTTCCCTGAGGGGGCGGAAAGGGTGCTTCTTATAGATTGGCACTGATGACTATCATGATGAGTGCTCATGGCTCCAGAGTGCATTCCCTCAGGGGAAACAGTTCACCCTCTTCCCTCTAAGGATGTTTAAATTAAATTGGTGCCTGGAACTGTGTGTGCCCACGACTCATGCATCACAGAACAAGGTACGGTTTATATTACATTTTATTAAAGCATAAGCAGTTATCCCAGATTTAGTGGTATTATTTTCTTATATCTTTATGGGCCAGGAGTCTAAACTCAGCTTAGATATACCCTCTGCTAAGGGATTCATCCAGGGTCAGTTGCTGTTTGCTTTTCTCAAGAAAGTTGAGTAAGAGGAAAAGAATCGTGAGCTCATTTGGGGTTTTAAAGATTTATTCTTTGTTTGTGTGTGTGTGGGCACACAGACACCTTTAAATAAGAAAAGCTACTAAGATTAAATCCCTCTTCTTGCAGCTCAGTGTTTGAGTTATAGTCTATCTGGAGACAGCACCTTGGAGTTTGTTTTCTCTGGCGTGTGAACTCCTATAGGCAGTCAGCCTCCTGCCGAAGCTTCCAGAGCTGGATTATATAGACGGGGGAAAAAGAATCAAACAAACAGAGTTACCATAGTTACCATAAACCTTGCCTCTCCCTCTGAAACACATGAAAGAGACATGCGTGTCAGCGTGGATTGCTGACCAAGTCTTAGACCAGCAAGGAACGGGCCACAGATTCTCATCCCAGCCCTTACTGTCCTTCTCCAGGGACTACTGGAGGTGAGGGTATCCACAAGCAGTATTTCAGGAATGTCTCTCATTTACAGAGAAACTACATAGTTTGCACCTTGTATTATAGCTGTTGAAACATGAAAGAAATTGGGTCTGTGTATAGTGTGGAAATTGCAGTGGTTCTCTTGAGAGCTACGTGTCTTGGGCTAATAAGCATCATGGGTATCGGGGCAGGGAAAAGGCTGTGGGCACACAAGCTTCCCTGTGGCTTTGATGTCAGGATGGAGAGAGTGAGGTGGAGGCAATTTACACCACACTTAGACTGTGCGTGACAAATCACGGGAGCGGATTTCTGTTCTTTTCCTTCGGAGTGCTCTATCAGGTTAAGGGAACATGGAACCGCTGGAAGCTGAATGTCCTCTCCTGCCTGCCTCCAATCTGATGATATGTTACATCACGCCGCCTAAAGACCCCCTAAGTACTTCAGATATGTCCCAAAAGAGCCCCCAAGGGCCAAGTAAGAAGTATGAAGGAAATCACTTTGTCACCCACAAACAGACTCCGCAATATTCATCTTTCATAGTTTGTCTCCTGCTGCTCCTCTGTCAGTATGATTTGCTACGAGTGGATGCCATTAAATTCATCATTTCAAACACACTGTGTTCCTAGGTTTGTGTCTTGCAATAACGATCAAGGTTTCTGCGTTCTTGATATATGAGGCTCTTCATGACCACATGGTACACATTGGGAAGGTCCGTTAGGTTAAAAACAAATCAGATATTCTGGTTTGCAGCATGATCTCTAATGCTTCCTCGTTGAATATGATTTCCTTTTCTCCCTTAAGTCAGCTAATTTAGAAATGCAGCATCTATTGCAGGAACACCACCGTCTTCCAGGCAAAGGAACATCTTCCCTTCTGGTCAGCACTAAGTGCGCTCAGAATCACTACCTGTCACTTCTGTACTAACCCAGTATGCACGCTACAAAAGCATGAAGGACTAGAGATGTACTTGAGCTGGTAGGGTGCTTGCCTAGCATGCTGGAAGCCTGGAGTTCAATCCCTAGCATGACATAAAACCAAGCACAGCAATGTGCATCTCCCAGCACTTGGGAAACAGAGACGGGAGAGTCAGAAGTTCAAGGTCACCTTCAGCTACATAGCAAGTTCAAGATCACCTTGGGATACATGAGAGTCCGCCTCGACTTCTACCCTTCTCTCCAAAATATATACAGATAATTCAAATGGATGACATTCAGTCAACGCACACAAATTTGAACAGTTCCTTCTTGTATCCCTTTGGAGACTTGTGGGATATGAAAACAGTTTCAAGTGCATGAAGGGATTTATTTATTCCCCTTCTCAAACTGTGTTCCCTGTCTCCCTTTTGATTTGACCTAGATGTTGCTGGTTGCAGGAGCAACCAGGTGGTTTTTCATATAAATTCATATCACACACTTCACTTTTGGAAATGTTACAGTAATATCAAGTGTTTGCTTACAGTTCCCTCCTTCTGTTCTGCATGCATGGTGAGAGATGCAGGGCTCTGATAAGGCTGGGCATCAGTCCCAGCTGAGTTCACCGCAGGTTAAGCCCCAAACACAGGAGTCTGGGATGAGTCAGAACGCCGAGCTGCTTGCAAGCACCTGGAGCCTTTTCTGATCTGAGATACACTAAAATCGCCTCTCCAAAACAACAGGAGAAGACCTGTTTCTTAAAGAGGAGATAATGCTGATAGATTCTAGTTTTCTGACATTCAGAATAACAGATTGTAAAATAAACATGCTGTAGGCATAACACCAGGAAGTTTAGATTGAGTGCCATATTTCATGTCTACATCAATTTTTCTTTTGATGAAATCTGAGATAAATGTCTATATTTTTTGGCTGCCCAAACAAAGACTTTTCATATACATATATATATGTGTACCTATATATGCATGAAATGATAAAAATAGTTTTAAAGGTAGTTTGAGTTCACATCAATAATTTTTAGAGTCCTAAACTAAGTTGAGAAGTCAAATTTAATATACTTTAATATTCTAGTGTATGGTAAATCTTGGTTCACTCCAGTTCTTCTGCCTAAACACAGCCATGATTTGAGATCCTAGTGATACAAGGCTCCAGAAGGCATTCTTTAGACCATGAAAGCTGATATGATAACGGGTTATTTTTATGATATCTCAAAGATGTGTCACAGTTCAGGCCTTAAATTGTCCTTGTCTCCCATCTGACCTTGTTATAGTGTTTGGGCCAGAATGTCTCACTAATGTCTCCTTAATGTGATAAATGTCAATTGGGTGTTTTGAGATCTTCAGGAGACAGAGTCAGGTTGCCATGGATACATAGTTGATGCACTGTCACTCTGAAATCAACATGAATATAGAGAAGTCAGATGCTTTGCAGTCTAGAGCTTTACAACTGAGGTAACAATTCTTCTCTTTCCTAGAACTCTTGCTACCTTTGCCATTTGTCTCATGAGTTGAAACTCAATAATTTGACCTCTGAAACCATTATTCGCCTCCTGTTGACCCTAAGTATCTTTATGATTAAGGCTTAAGGAGAAGTTATTTGGTAAGGATAAAGAGTTCTTTTAGCTGAAAACCAAGAGACCCACAGATTTACTTTATTTTTAATTACATGTATGTGTATATATTTGGGCAAGGGCATGTGCATGTGCTCACGGAGGTGAGAAGAGGAAGTTAGAGCCCCAGGAGCTGAAGTTCTGAGTGTCTTTGAGCTGCGTGATGCAGGTGCTGGGAACCGAACTCTAGTGCCCGCAAGAGCAGCAAGTGCTCGTAACCATTGCCACATCTAACTCCAGACGATCCTCTTCACACACTACTCAGACTGCTTTCTGTTGATATGATAAAATACCACAGACTGGGTTGTTTGGCTGCTAATTCTGGTTCTGAAAGGATGGTGCTGGCATCGAGCACACACATTTTTGCTAGGTCATAACCTAGTAGAAGAACAAATGAGTTGGAAAGAAACAGAGAGAGAAAAAAATATGTCTGAGCTCTTGTGGTAACTAACCTACTCTCTGAATAATTTCATCACTCTCTCAGTGCCAGGAGAGCCTCGGCATTCTCTTGAAGATCTCCCATCTTGATCCCTTCACAACTGGATTAAATTTCAGCATGAATTTTAGCAGGCCCATTCAAGCCATGTCAAAATTTAATCTGTGGCAGGTTTCCACCACCCCTATCAGAGATAGAATTGTGGCACAAACTGTAATTTGATTATTCAAGGTATGAAAAACAGAAAAGGAGTTTCCAGATGGTTCCTGCTGTTCTCCAGTTTATAAATAGCAGAGCTGTGAGGTCATGTGTGACAGTGACCTCAGAGGACATTCCCCCTGGCTGTAATGTGACTTCACACCTTGCCTTCTTTCTCCTTGTTGATGTCACCTTATACAGTACCCCAGCTGTCCAGTTATTTCCTTTGGATGGAGGATAGTTTTGTATATGGCTAATAATAAGACCTCACATTTATTGAATTCTTAGGATGTCCCGGAATAATTCTGATAAATTAATATATATATTCATTAGCAATCATAAGAGCTTGTGAAAAAGTAATATTCAGACAGACAGACACACACACACACCACACACACACACACACCACACACACACACACACACACACACACACACACACACACACACACATGCACACACACACACACACATACACCTGCCACTTACAGGTAGAGAAACTGAGGTGAGAGAGCTTTGGGCATTCTAGCCAAGGTTACCCAACTAGTAACAGGCCAGGACCATAAACCAACAGCAGTGACTGCCAGCACCCTTCAGTAACATCTCACAATAACCCATTCTTCCTAAAGTCTGCAAAGTTCAGCCATCGGCAACCTGGACAGACGGGACATCTGTGGCAAACCAGGGAATAAACCCAGCCTAGCTTTTCCATCAAATACAGAACTTCATAAAAGTACTCAACCCTTACCATTTCAGCTCTTGTTTGGATCATTAAGATTTTCTTCCTTTCTTTCTTTTTTCCTTCCCCCAGTATGAAAAAACAAGCTTGATGACTGTTGGGTTCTTGGATGAAATCCATATGACTTAGTCATAATCAGACTCCCTGGGGGCCTCTCCTATCCTGGGTAGACCAAAGGTTTTTCATGGACCGCCATGTTGTTTGCTAGCTCTGAATGAAAGGAGTCTCGGCTGCAGAAGGTGAAGCAAAAGCATAGCCTTAAAAGCTAGTGTTGCCTGCGTCTGGTTTCTTGCTAGCAAAGGAAGTTTCAGCACCAGGGGACTGGGAAGCGATCAGAACACAACCTATTTTTCTTCAGGATACTCGCTATTGTTAATCATCTGTGCATGCTGCAGGAATTGAGATCGAGGGCATATGCAGTGTCTTAACAACTAGAAGCAACCTGGCTGTGTGGTCTTTCTCTGGTACGGAGAAAGAACCTTAGGAAAGTCTGCTTTCCACTCATGAAGCCGGGAGCTCCATATGTCCTGTACCAGATACATCATGCCAGGAGAAACTACATGCCAGGGGAGCCAGGAAGGAGACCAACAGATGAGCCATGGGGTTTTGTTGGTTGGTTGGTTGGTTGGTTGGTTGGTTGGTTGGTTGGTTGGTTGGT
>NW_026585609.1:4402074-4409903 GCF_907164565.1 Psammomys obesus
GGTTGGTTGGTTGGTTGGTTGGTTGGTTGGTTGGTTGGTTGGTTGGTGTCTTATACCTTAATTAGTAAGTCATGTAAGGGATATGTGATGTCCCTGCTGCTTCCTAGCAGAGAGGAGGGTTTCCCACTCCCTGTTGATTTCAGCCAGTGCAACTTCTGTCCCAGGGCCTGGGAATCCAGTCAAGGGTCCCATGGATGATTTAGTAGGCCTGTCTCATGAGTGTGGGTGCGGCATTTGAACATTCTTGGCTGCAGAGCTCAGAGCTACTGCTTGCAGGAAGCTGGGATCTAGCTGTCAAGTCAGCGAAGAGAAGCCAGGAACCCCTGCACACCAGAGCCACTGCCAATTTGAAGCCCTCTGGAGTGAGGGCCTCTCTGCCCTGCCTCTTACTCCAAGGCAGAGGCTTTCTGGAGAAGGCTCCCAGGGCAGCAGATGACACGAGGCGCCTGCTCCCAGTGTTTGGCGCCTACTCCTGGAGCCTTTACTAGGTGGATCCCTTTGTTGCTGGAACTAGTGTGCATTTTGCCTTTTGATTTTTACAATTGCAGTTTTTAGTCATTTCACATATCAGGCTTTTATAGTAGAATTTCACGGCTTCAGTCACTAGCAGAGTAATAGTGTGTGTTTGACTGATAGGGCCGTGCTGCATTATATTTTCATATTTAGGAGAAGTTAGGGTTTTAAGGAAGGGATTTGTTTTCTTTCGTCTTCTATTGTTTTCCTATAATAGATTCAGATGAGTGAGTCTGTCTCAGCACCCTCCTCCTCAGACATCTAAATTCAGTCCCCTGACTTTCAGTTGACCTTTGGCCTGATCTCTAACCCAGGTGGTCTGGATGTGAGCATGAGAAGTCATATTTTGTGTCCTCCATAAGAGGTTGGGGGACCTTCTGGAGCTCCCAGTGCATGGTGGGTAAGCTGCAGCGATGTTTGACTCTCACAGAAGCAGCCCACACCACTTTGCTGTCTCATTGTGCTTTCTCTGTTGACTGGTAACTTTGCCCATGACAAGTGATGACTCACTCTGTTGTGGCTTTCATGGATGGCAACTGGAATGAGAAACCCCGCAGGCATTTTCACACATGTCTTTTAATGCCTCAGTATTTTGGGATGTTTCATGGCAGCCAGCAAATGTTTCCTAACAAAATTTTTAAGGGGGAAAAATGCAGCCTACATATGGAAGATAGCATATTCAAGAGAATAAGCCAGGAACTTTAAAAGGTTTTAGTGTAAGTTCAGAAAATCTGTGTTTTGTTTGGAGTAATTTGGGGTACAAGATTACTTTGAACTAGCTCCAGACCCGTCACTCTGTCATCAGATGACAGGGGTGTTAATGCATTTTTATACCCCAGTTTAGTCAAGTACAAGAGATTGGACTGCATTGGCCTTTGACCTTTTGGTCTTCTGAACCACTTTTGAGACTTCAAAACGTCATTGCTGATTACATAACAAACCATCCTTAGAATGCTTTGGATTAGCTAGAGGGCAATTATAGAACCTGGTCCTCAGAGAGCTGTGAAGTCATCACGGTCCACCAATCCAGGCATGGCAGTACTCATGCTCATTCCACCCGTTTTCCCTGCTCCCCAAACACACATCCTCTCTGGTTCTGCCCATTTTTACTTTTGTTTCTCCTTCTGATGTTCAAATAGAACAGTTCTAGTAACGTATCTTTGTTTGCCTTGGGCACAGGAAAACAGTCCCATGCTGGGCAACATGGTAGCCAGACGAAGCAGTAATTTATAGCATCAACTCACTCTGCAGGAGAGAGGATCTGCAGTGTCTCTGGAAGGTTCTGTTTTAAGCACTCGGTCCCCAGCCAGGCACCGTTGAGGAGGCATTAACTTTAACATGGGAAGGCGTTGGGGTCATTGTCGCAAAGGGCCTTAGGGAACTGTGTTCTCCCCCTCTCTCTTTCCTTTCTTTACTACGCAGTGAGCAACTCTATTCTGCCACACTAAGCCCACCGTTACTGTGTGTCACCCCTTCCTAAAAGCAATGGGTCTAACTGATCATGGCCCAAGACCACTGTCACCCTGTATAGCTGAGGATGACCTTGAACTCCTGATATTTGGCTTCCAACCCCAAAGTGCTGGATTACAAGAAGCACCACATTTCCCCATACTGACCTGATTTCTTTTTAAAGAGTATTTTTATTTTTAAATTATATATGTGTGTGTATCTGTGTGGGTATTGTGTCTGTGGCTGCAGTACCCAAGGAGGCCGGCAGAGGTCATCTGATCTCTTGGAACTGGAGTTACAGGCAGTTGTGAGCTGCCTGACTCAGAGCTGGGAATCAAGTTCTGGTCCTCTGGAAGAGCCATGAATGCTTGTAGCCAGCCTGATTCTCTAATGCACACGTGTAACTCTACACATGAAAATGATTCTCACAGTGACTGAAAGAATCTCTTTGGATAAATCATCTTTCACAATCCCAGGGACCCTTGCTTGTATCCACACACAGCTTGAGGACCCTGGATCATATATCTGGTGTGCATCCCGGGTGAAAGTCTTGGAGACTTACAGATATTAAACTCTCCTTTTCATGCAGTCATTCAGTTTAGCTTTGTGATATGGCCCTAGAGGAATGTTTTATTTTTATTTTTTCAATGGAGGAAATTTAGGCTTAAATATTATAAGTAATACATACACAATGTCAGCTATCTTTTAAGTAGTGAGTAAATACTTTTAAGGTGGTTGGAGAACTTCAGTTAATTCTGTAGGTCTGAAACATCAGTTTCAGCCACAGAGGAAAGAAACATCAGTCTTCCTGTGCAAAACTGTTGGTAGAGCCTGTTTTGTAGTCTCAAGAAAAGGGTGTTGTTGGATATGAGTCACAACCTTGGGAGAAGCCCTACCCACAGGGCACTTGTCAGAGACAATCAATGCTAATTGTCTAACACCTCAGACAAACAAGATGATGGCTGCATGGGTGAAAGGTCTACAGAAGGTTTTTGAAAGCTCTGATATATTCCCAGACATGTAGTAGAGTGCAGTCATGTTGGAGGTTATCTACATGCTTAGCAAAGACCTTGGAAGACTCCAGTCTTGAACATCTGGCTGTCTTTGAAGCCGTGTGTGACTAAGAAATGAAGTCAAATGACTACCTGAGCACTTAAGGAATGACCCAATGCATACACATAGAACAGACAGCTGCCTGACCTTGGTGACCAGAAATATACTTAGATTTTCTGCAAGAACAGTCTGAACTTTTAACTGCTGGGCCATCTCTTTAGCCCAATCATCACCCAACATCTTTCAAAATCCACAAGGCAATCCTAAAGTTTATTCAGAAACTCGGTGGTTACAGTACATCTGAAAGGTATTGAAAATAAGGAAAAAGCCGGGTGCAGTGGTGCATGCCTGTGATCCCAGTACTCTGGGAGGCAGAGGCAGGTGAATCTGGGAGTTCTGTGAGGCCAGCCTGGTCTACAAAGTGAGCCCAGGATAGCCAAAGCTACACAGAGAAACCCTGTCTTGAAAAAAAATGAAAGAGAGTGAGAGAGACAGAGGGAAGAAGAAGAAGAAGAAGAAGAAGAAGAAGAAGAAGAAGAAGAAGAAGAAGAAGAAGAAGAAGAAGAAGAAGAAAAAAAAAAAAAAGAAGAAGAGAAAACTGGAGACTCATACATTCTTAGTCCTAAACTTTGCACAAAAGCACAGTAACTAAGATAATACAGTTCTGGAATGGGGGTTGACATATAACTCAATGGAACAGAATGGTTTAGAAACAACCATCTATAGTTTTAAAACATTATCTCTTGAGGTATTAGATAGGTCTGCAGAGAAAGCACACTCTCCAAGTGGTTCTGTAACTGCTAACTGTTCACACGCAAATAAACGAAGTGGGAGCCAGGCCTCATGTTGTAGACAAAATTTACTCAAAGTAGCCCATCAGCTTAAATACAAACTCTAAGAAGAAAATCTAGGAGTTAGGACTTGAAACTTTGACTTAACCGTGTTTCTTAACATGAGATGAGGTACAAATAATACAAGAAAAAGTTCATCTTGTCAAAATTAAGACTTAATACATCAAAGGATATTATTTTGAAAAAAGAGCTGGGTGTACCCACCTCTCATCCCAACCCTTGAGGGCTGGGAGCAGGAGGATTAAGAGTTGAAGGCCATCCTTGGCTAGATATCAAGTTTGAGGCCAGCCTGTACCGTGGCTATATGAGACCTTGTCTGATGAGAACAAAAAGATAGAGAGGAAGGAGGAGGGAGGAAAGGAGGAAGAAAGGAAAGAAACAAAGCACAACTCTTAGAATAGGAGAAAATACATTTGAATGAAATATTAATTAAGGATACGTATTCAGAATTTCATACGCAGTAATAAAAAGATGAACAATTTAATTAAAATTGTACAAAGGATTTAAATCTACTCTTTTCCATGGAAGATACTCAAGGAACAGTAAGTACATGAAACAATACATCATTTACCATTGGGGACAAAAGCAAATAAAAGCATTATAATGCACGCGTTCACTTAAAAATACAGTGAAAATATTCATGCGCAGTGCAGACAAGGGTGTGAAAAACTGGTCTCTGGATGCTGAGAAGAATGTAAAATATGGAGCTACTTTGAAAAACAATTGAGAGGACCTAAAAAATGTTGCATGTGAACAAAGTGTTCTCTCTCTCTCTCCCTCTTCCTCCCTTTTTCCTTCTCTCTCTCTCATCTCCTCCCCCTTCCATTTCTCCCTCTCTACATACGCACACATAAACTCAAAAGCAATAGAAAGAAAAGTTGTATCTACACAGAATGCCCTATACATATGTTTATAGACTCTTTATAATTATCTGAATGTTGAAAATAACTGAAATGCCCGTAAGTAGGCAGATAAACAAAATCACAGTGCTTTTCAGCATATAAAGCAATAAGCATTGGTGCATGCCCTAACACGGATGAATCCTGAGAACACAATGCTAAGCAGAGCAAACCAGTCACAAAGACTGCGTGTTGTATGATCACAGGAAGGTGGAATGTTCAGAGAAAGCGAAGCAGAGGGTGAGCAGTTTCCTGGGGCGACGGGAGTGGAGTGAGGACTGACTGATAATTGGGTATGAAGTTTCTTTACGGATGGTGAAGATGTTTTAAGATTAGATTATGTGGATATTACACAATTGTGAATACATTAAAAACATTGACTTGTATGCTTGAGTAGAAGAATTGTGTGCTCTGTTAGTTAAGTCTATTTTATTTTATTTTTGAGACAGGGTCTCTCTACGTAGCCCTAACTGGCCTTGATTTTGCTATGTCAACTCAGCTAGCCTTAAACTCACAGGAATCTTCCTGCTTCTCCCTCCTGAGGGCTAGGACTAAAGTGCCACCCACACTAGGCTCACCACATCTACTTTATGAAGCTATTTGGAGAAACGATATGTTGGTCCGAAAATAAAAACGTGGTTTTGGCATAATTATTAAAGCATATTAATTGTGTATGTCAATATTAGTGGCATATATTAAAACACCAACATACATATGTGGTGGTTGGAAAGTGACCCTCACAGGCTCGTAGGGAGTGGCACTATCAGGATGTACGGTCTTGTAGGAGAAAGTGCGTCATTGCTGGGGTTCGTCGGGGGGGGGGGAACTTTGGAGTTTCAGAATCTCAAGCCAGGCTCATGTCATGCTCCCTTCCTGCTTCCTACCCACTGGGATGCAGAACTCTCAGGTCCTCTCCACACCATACCTGCCTGCCTGCCACTGTGCTTCCTGCCATGATGACAATGGACTAAACCTCTGAACTGTAAGCCTGCCCCCAAGTAAATGCTTTCCTTTATAAGAGTAACGGTGATCACGCTGTCTCTTCACAGCAATAAAATCCTAACCAAGACGACATATAACCTCTCTGTTGTGCATATTGACTCTCCATATTAATATATTAATTGTGCATACTTACGGCATCTCTGGGACAGTTTTATAGATGAACACATCATGCTTCGATACTACTGTTTTCTCAGCCACCTTTCTCCCATCCTCCCCTCCCTCCTGGCTTCAGGGTCCCTTCTCAGTCCTCAAACACACACACACACCTGTGTAACGGGAAGGGGTCACCATTCTGGACCAACTGTTCTCTCTTCGCCAGGAAGGAATGTTCGCTCCTATTATAAAAAGCTAACTTAGAGAACTTTTTGATGTATTTCCAGGAGTTGTACAGCGGGGTCATACGGTGGTTCTAATTTTAGGGTTTTGTTTGTTTGTTTTTTAGAGACCTCCATAGTAATTTATAGAGCACTGACTTAGTTTGCATGCCACCATGAATATCTGAGCGCCTGCCTCCCACATCCTTGCCAGCATTTGACACTGGTCCGGGGAAAATGGCTCAGTCTGTAAAGTGTTTGTCTTGCAAATGTGAGGACCTGGATTTGATCTCCAGGTCCTATCAAATACACACACACACACACACACACACACACACACACACACACACACAAAACCCTTATTCCCTTTAAAATAAAAAAAAAAGAGCGAGCTTTTGTGGAAATCACTTGTTATCTGCAATCTGGGCAGCCTGCCTTCCGGGGCTTACTGGCCAGTCAGCCCAGCCTAACTGGCAGACCAGTAACAGACCCTGTCTTAAAATAAGGTGGACAGTGTTCTTGATAACATCCAAGTTATCCTCTGCACTCCACGTGCAAACACACAAGTGCTTATACAACCCCCCCAAACACACACTCACACACAGACATGCACATACATGCAAAACGCAAAATATTTGCACAGCTGCTCTTACAGCTGATTGTTTGTGCGGAGCCCTTGTTTTGCACGTTCCTGATTTTACACATACACACATTCACATAAAATCTTTAGTCAGTAATGTGCACCTTCCTCACGTGGGCACATATGTGTGCTCGGCCTCTTTTACTATCCTTAACATGTGGTCTCTGTAAGGGCTAGGAATTAATCACTTAGAAGGGAAGTCTGGCAAGGTCTAGGTATTGATGTCACATAATTGCCCAGCTAGGAGCTCATAAAAATAAAAGTCCTGTATACATAGGGATTTGCTGTGTTAGCATTCCCTAGACGAATAGAGCCAATAGGGTGTACAAGTTAAGTGAGATTAATTACAAGGAATGGCTTACATAATCAATTCCATGGTCAGCTATCTGCAATTGGAGGCCCACCAGAGAGTCTCATGAGATGGTTCAGCTTCTAGCCTAAGTCTGCAGCCTATGGACAGAAAGTACCAAGAACAGGAATTCAGTTTCAAGCTCACAGACAGACAAAGGAGAGAATTCTCCTTTCCATATCTTTGTCCTAGACAAAAGGAATGGAAGATGCCCACCAATATAGATGAGGGCGATTTTTGTGTATGTGTATGTGTATATATGTTTGTGTGTGTGCACATGAAAATGAGTGCATGTTTGTGTGTACATGTATCTGTACCTATGTCTGGAGGCCAGCAGTCAGCCTCTAGTGATGATACCAAGGCATGCAATAATGGCTCCCACTTTCTTACGGGAGCTCTGGAGCTAGAACCCAGTTCCTCAGATTTGCACAGCATTTGCCGACTGAGCCATCTCTTCAGCCGCCCAGCGATGGTTTGTCTTTGCTTAGTCTCTTAATTCAAACCCTGAGTCTTTCTGAAAGCAACTTCGCAGGCACACCTAAAAAGACAATAGTTAAACCAGGCACAGTGGGGAACGCCTGTAATCACAGCCCTCAGGGAAGCAGAGACAAATGAATCTCTGTGAGTTTGAGGCCAGCCTGGGCTACAAAGTGAGTCCAGGACGGCCAAGGCTTCTCTGAGAAACCCTGTCTAGAAAAAAACTAGAAAACAAAACTAACTAACTAACTAACTAACTAACTAACTAACTAACTAACTAAC
>NW_026585609.1:4409913-4445610 GCF_907164565.1 Psammomys obesus
AACTAACTAACTAACTAACTAACTAACTAACTAACTAACTAACTAACTAACTAACAAACAACAACAAAAGACAAGTTAGCGAAATATCTGGACACCTTGAATCAAATCTAGCTAGTGGATGAAATCCAGCACCAGGCCCTGGCATAACCTGGGGAACGCCACAGACCTGCTCTCCTCGGTAGCTGCTCAGTGACGTCAACAGGTGTAACCACTTAAAGACCAACAGTGCTGTCTTATTTCAGTTGTTGCCGCAGTTTCTCCTTGGTTTACAACCTTCCCTCACAATTCATTAAAATAACACCATTTTCAACACAGAATGGTTTGTGGATTAAAATAATATATCCTGGGGTTGTGTGACTTGGTTTGAGGAGAACTTGCCTGGCATACACAATGAGTTCGGTCTTAAGTACTAGAGGGGAGGAAGGGAATATACCTTTAGTTAGGTCTTGTCCTAGTCACAGTTCTATTGCTATGAAGAGACACTACGGCCAAGACAACTCACAAATGAGAGCATTTGATTAGTCTCAGAGGGGAGCCTGAGAACAAACAGGCAGTCACAGACCTGGAGCAGTAGCCGAGAGCTGCCATGAGGCAGAGAGAGAGAGAGAGAATAGACTGGGCTTGGTGAGAACCTCTGAAACCTCAAGGCCCACCCCCAGTCACATCTCCTCCCAACAAGGCCACACCTTCTAATCACCCCCACCCGGAAATTCTGCCAACTGGAAACATCCAAATATGATCCTCTGGGGGCCAGTCTCCTTCAAACCACCACAGTTATCTGTCTTTCCGCCTAACCGACTGTTTATGTAAATACGATTTCCCACCTGAGGGTGATGGTAACATATACCTATATACCTACGAGTGGAACTTGGGAGGTGAAGTTAGAGTGACCAGACCCTGCCTCAAATGAATATATATATTATATACATAATATTTTATATAATATGTTATAATAATATTATATAACAACATATATATTGTATATGCATTTGAGATATGTATGTATACATATGTACATACATTGTATCACAACATAAAAGGAGAGAAGGCGCTATGAATCTGCATCTGCATTTCTGAAAGCTACGGAGAAACACTAGCTTTTCGGGGTTATCAGTTTGCAGACCTCCTGCATCTGAAAATGGCCTGGTGTGAGCAGTGTCGAGACGGTAAGTTAGCGTGGGGCTGTTATCGATCTCCATCAATCTCCAGGTCTGAGCAGAGAGCCACATGCTTGAGAAAATGGTCCCTGGGAGCAGAGCGGCCTGTGTGCACCAGGGCGAGCTAACTGCCCACCACAGGGAATACACTGAACCCGTAACAGGCCGGCGAGAAAGCCACCTTGCCTCTTGGAAACATCAATAGTCTGAGTGTCTTCGCTCGCCCTATCTTATCTTGTTCCGCTCAGGAAGCCAGCCCTAGGATGTAATCCACTCACTATCACTTCCATCATATAATAAAAATACCCTGGCGAGACAGATGCTTCCTCAAGGTTCTCACAGCAGAACTTTTCGGAGCTGCGGTGGAAGCTGAGTCAGTAGGCTTGCTCAGCGCCACACAATTGTGTTCGTCTCCCTGGGACGAACGTGGCCAACTGAGGCGTGCCAGAGGCTAAACGTGGCGTATAACTGTGCTGTGTGACTGAAACTGCAGGAACTGCACCCAAGATGTCGTTAACAAACCTGGAAACAGCACGTGACTCTTGGGAAAGCGGATCTTTCTTAGAAAGGTTTTTATAACAAAGCCTTAAAGACCCTATAAACCAGGAGGGCAGGGCTTGAGTCATCCAGGGGTCAGAGGTTCAGGGAAGACTGATGCTGCCACTTGCTGAGAACACTGAGGAGAGGCAGGCCTATACTTTCTGTTTGGGTTGTTTTTCAGTTGGAGAAATCTGTGTCTCCTCTGGTTCCTCTGTAGAGCAAATAGGGTGGCCAGTTTGGAGGCTGAATCCCTTCCAAAGAGACACGCTCAACCTTACGTGCGTTTGATCTCTCTGGTTTATCAGGTTGGACCCACTTGGGAGTGAGAGAAACCCCCAGATATCTCCACGTGTGCCCTGCACTCAGCAAGAAAATCTATCTTCTGTACCAAGGCTTGCTTTGCTTTGTCTCCTTAAGAAGCTGTCCCTTAGTTGCATGACATTATATTGTCGTTGATGTTTTGAAGTTAGATGAAGAAAGGGCTCAGGAACACACAGCATATGCCGAAAAGCCCCCTCACTGGCCCTTTGTCGGGATAATGGTGAAAATACTCTCTAAACACTATCTTTTATAAAGTCATTTATATGTGTTAATGTGACCTTCAAGTAGCATGCATACTAGGGAATGGGTGTGGCAGAGATGTCACCATCGTTCTCCTTGTCGTCTCTATCATCGCTGTCAGGAGTCCCGGTCCAGAGCCTACATAAAATAGAAGCTGAGGCCGAGTTGTGTTTTCATCCCTTTTGTCTCACACCTTGGTGGGATGACTCAGATTGTGTGAAGTTCTGTTTCTAAAACATCTCCTCGGAGGCCTGTGAGTGCGTTTATCACTTTTGCCATCTTTCAAACTGCCAGAACCCCTGGCCTCACTGCTCATATTTCTTTGTCTTTCCCATCACCCTCCTGTGAGAATTCTACAAAACCTCATTGTCCAAGGAGCCACGCTAATAACAATTTTTATGTTTTTATGTTTTGGATGTTTTGGTTGTTGCTCTTATTTTATTAATGTTGTTGTTGGTGGTGGTGTTTTGAGACAGGTTTCTCTGTGTAGTCCTGGCTGTCCTTATCTCATTTTGTAAACCAGGTTGGCCTGGAACTCATGGAGATCGCCTGCCTCTGCCTCCTCAGTGCTGGGATCAAAGGCATGCACCAATACACCCTGCTCAATTTTTTGTTTTTTTTTTTTTTTTTTTGAGACAGGGTTTCTCTGTGTAGCCCTCACTGGCTGTCCTGGAACTCACTCTGTAGACAGAGGTTGGCTTTGAACTCACAGAGATCCGCCTATCTGTCTCCCATGTGCTGGGAATAAAGAGATACAAGTCTCTACAAAATTTCTTCACAGATAAGTTCTTGTTTCCCAGAGACTTAACTCCTTCTTCACTCTGAGACTACAAAAAAATTAGTCTTTCATTTAAAACAATAATTTATTTAGCGTACAAGATAGTGGATCTCCTCATGACATTTTCATTCTTGTGTACCACTGTGCTTTAGTCATGCTCACCCCCACTGCCCCTTTTACCTGTCTCATTTCTCCCCTTCATGGCAGCCTTTTTGCTTTCACGTTAGGCATATTTATATGCTTAAACCTGAACATGCTTATAGGAGAAAATGTGGTATTTTCTTACCACCCCCATTCTACCTGCTACCATCATTCTCTCTCTCTCTCTCTTCTTCCCTCCCTCCCCCCTCTTTCTCCCTCTCCCACTCTCTCTCATAAAACAGGTTCTCATAAAGCCCATGCTTGCCTTCAACTTGCTGAGCAACCAAGGGCGACATTCAACTTCTGATCTTTTCGCTCTCTCCTTCCTAGTTCTGGGACTACTGGCGCGCACCACAGCTTGGTTTCATGCGGTGGAGGGGGTTGGGGCAGAACCCAGGGCATCAAGCGTGCTAAGCACTGGACCAGCACATCCCTCTTATCCTCTTTAAGCCCTTTTGTTGGGCATTTCAAATGTGAGATCCAGTCCTGACAAGCAGCATGTTGATGACCACCAGTCCGGGAGGCTCCACTGCAGCCTCACAGAACCCCAGACTGCAGCGGCTTTGCAGGGCCGACTGGCTTCTTGCTGACACTTCCTGTTCGCGACTGTGATGAAAGCAGCCCTGTCAGCATTATGACTCCTAGGAGCCCAGACAGCACAGCCATCTCTCCAGTCCCTGTGCCAGTGGGAGAAGAGAGGGTCCTGGAAAAGCTGGCAGTAGTGATTCAGTGCTTGACCTAGGAAACTCCACTTCTGCCCCCATCCCACTGGCCCGGAAACGCGTGTCTTCAGTGTTTCCTGTAGTGTTAAGAATAGTACACATGCCTGTTAGGAGTGACCTCCACCTACTGGGTAATTGTGCGGCTCCTGACAGTCACAGGCCAACTGTGATCCAAGCGCTCCCAAGCTCTGTCTCCCACCTCCACAACGTTGACAGGGACGGACAGAGGGGTTAACGGCCGAGCTGACAGTTCATCTGCGCTTAGGTGGGGGTTAGAAGGGTAGGCGATTTCTCGAGTCGCTGCCCGGAGAATTGTGACAGTCCTTATTACTTCCCTTCCTCTTTGCATCTTGCCAGTACATACTCTAGGGCACCATGACCCCAGTTTAAAAATGCATCCTGCCTCTGAAAGCTTGCCAGACCCATCTTGGCAAGGCTGTTATTTAAAGCTGCTTCAGTCACTGCCTGCTGCACATGAAAGTAACTTGTGTGTGATATGTCTTGCCACCTCCCATAGCAACTCATAATCTGCCCAAAGGCACTGCTATGAAATGAGAGAGCCCTGGACCCCTCCTTATCCAGGCCGTGAGTTCCCCAAGGGAAGTACAGAGTGTATATTTTCTGGAAGTAAAGTTTATTATGTTGTTTGAAAATGTTACTCTGAGCAACAGATGTTATTTTTGGAGTCCGTGCAACTTTATTTTAGAAAAAGAAAAAAAAAAGTCTTGGCCCGAGTTAAAAGCTCTCTGGCTGCAAGTGGTTGGTGTATGGGCTCCCGGTCTGGTTTCTTCAGTGGTGCCATGACCGCTTGCAGGCAGAGGAAGCAAGTAGCCTACCAGTTTCTACCAGTTTCCAGACTCGGAGCAGTCCCCACCCTCTGTGACTAATGCGCCCGGGGCTCGGAGGAGCTCCTCTCCCTAACCTTCCCTTTGAAGAACCGCAGGGAAAATGATGGAGAATCTGCTCCTGTCCTCACAATCAATTTGGAGTCAGTACAGTTCGTTCCTCTTCTTTCGGCTGTGAAGAACAGCAGTCCGGAGCCTCAAAGGGAGAAGCATGCAGCCCTCTGTGCGGGGAGGGTTACCCACAATTTCCTCTCATGTGGAAAGTCTCAGAGTGGCACTCCGGCTTAATGAAGCCAGCGCTCTCCTGGAAAACTTCAATCCGACCCCTTTGGATTGTCTCCAGAGGACAAAGGTCAAGCTTACAGTGGAAATCTGATTTCACTTTTGCTTTATTCTCCCATGCCTTTGACTCTCACACTAGCACTGATCTCTCTCTTTTGGGTAGATCATTTCTGGGTGAAAGAAAAAAAAGGCAACATGAGTAGTTTGGAGATCAGGTGAGGTCTGACCCCAGCAGTGTGACAGTGGGCATTCTAGCCCAGGACTGAGCCTAGAGCACAGGGCAGGGTGGTGCTGGAGGCTTCCCCTGCTGACTGAGATCCAGTCTGGTGAGTAGAGTCTAGGTGCACATGCTGGCCAGGACACCAGGCTTCTGAGGACCCAGTGATCTGTTACGGATCCCTATTTTGTCTTAAACAGAGGTTTCCGTTCCTGCTTGCCTGTCCCTTGGGAAAGGGAATCAGTGACCTCCATAGACTGCTGTGGAGTCTGCAAAGCATAGCCCTTGTGGTGAGCACCAGAGACAGCTGAACACATGAGCTGAGGAGGTGACTTAAATTTTGGTGACCAGGTTTTGAGTTTTAGCTTCCTGTCAGAAGCACGAGAGAGAAAAATGGACAAATCCTGGCTCAGGAGCAGTAGTGGACTCTCCTATGACACTTGCTTCGGTCAGATTCGGATCGGAGATCTACAGGTCCGTCGGGGACAGACCTGATTAATCATGCCATGTGCTGGCAAGTACCTGAGCAGCCTCTGGTTCGTTCCCAGCCTTGCAGCTTCATTTCCTAGAGTCCCTCTTCCAAGCACGCTCGCTAGGGAAGAGGCAGCCTGCAAATGGTTGAGGAAAGGGAAGGAGGGAGAGCCAGGGTGTTTCCCTCTCCCAAGGCTTCCGGTGGTATTTACGGCAGTGTCTGCAGCTAATTACCTTAAAAAGTAAAAATGAAAACCCTCCCTCATGTGTGATTTCCTCTAACCCTAGGTTCTTTGAGAAAACTCCAGATGCTCCTTCTGCGTCGGTTCCCTTCTGCTCCTGCCTTTCTGTGCCAGTTAATCACCACTGTCTACCTTATTGGATTTAACACCGCCTAGAACATCAGTGAGGCACTCAGGGATGTGGAATTTGGGGTTCATAGGCTAGGGTGAAGGACAAGGAGGCGAAGACTAGATGGGAGAAGGATATGGACTGGCCCCTTGGGTTAGCGTGGGAAAGGAGCACATGGCCGGATCCATGTGGATGGAGGAGATGGAGAATATTAATAAGTATTTTGGGACCGTGGATGGGAGGTCACTCAAGATTGGGGCTGGGAGGTAAAGTTCATTTAGAGGGTTAATATCTGCAGTGTCCCAGGTAAGGGTAAAATTAAATTAGATAAAATCTAAAAAGAAGAAAAAGCCAGTCCGCTGAATCCCAGCATTCCCCCCCAGCTCCACTTCCTGTCACATGACATGTACTGCCTCCTCTGGCGTGTTCTCACTGTTAGGGCTTTTACCCAAGTGCTTGGAAGTCAATCAGCAGTGAGTGAACCTGAGAAACCGTGAGCCAAAACACAGATTTCTTTCCCTGAGATCTCTTTTGTCAAGTATTTTATCACAGCACGAAGGAAAATGACTCAGCTTGTATCCCAGGTCTAGAAATGGGCCCTCTGGCCTTTCCTTACTTTCGATAATGATATTATTTAGTGGCCTTTATCTGAAAAACCTAGAGCCATTTCCCTTTTGCTGGAAGATCTCCACCTTCAGGAGATGTCATCCACTAAATTACTTCCTTTCTTTCAACAAACATGTACGCCTTATCCCTTCCTCAAAATAGTCCTCCTTTCTAATCCATTTATCTTTTTTATATTTGTGTCAAACCTTACTTCTTTCAAGACTTTTTGCCTTTCCACTCAAATCTGTATTTTCATCTGAAAATTAACACAGGCACCATTTGATGAATAGGTTAGTTTAGGATGCATGACTTGAAGTCAGAGAATGAAATGAAAGGTGTTAATTGGCACTCTTTCCTCTTCCCTGTGGTCTCAGTCATCTATTTTGTGTATTGTGGAGTTTGTTTGTTTGTTTTCTTTAAATATCAGACCACCTGGCAGTGGTGACTGGCCTGGCTTTTATGCATTCCTTCTGATACTCCTGGCCTGAAGCAAGGGAAAGTGTTCCTGATCTCTGCCTCCTTTGTGTCTTATTTCAAAAAAAGGCAGACATAAGGATTCTCCCTAGCACCAATTCTTAGCCCAACCATAGGCTTATCAAGGCTATAAAGATGCTATTAAAGGGGAATTAAAACTGTTCATGTAAGATTCCAAGGTCTGATGCTCTGCTGTTAGGAGGCCCAGGCTCAGTTCTTCACTGTGATGGTCATCAGCTGTGTGATGGTAGGCAGGGCTCATCTTTCAGGGACCATTTTCAAAATAAGATTTGAGTACATAATCTCTAAGAATCCTTGAACAGAAAATTATAATTGTAAAGTGAATCCGGTTGTGGCTTTAAAGAGCTGCTTCTTTGTGACTTATTTCCCATCCTTGAGAACAAAAGAGACCTTCACAGGCACAGGGAAATACACGTTCGCTGCTCGCTTTCTCACCCCAACGTTCCCCGTCAAGCTTACGCTCAGTGCGATCACCTGTGGGACAGGTGAAGCAGGTACACCCCGTCCTCTTTCAGAGGTCACCAGCTTAGACTGAAGGTTTCCTAGCTGAGATAGCACACACCTTCTGTTAAATTACTCCTTTTGGCTTCCGTTATGGATGAAGCTACTCCAAAGGCTCCCAGAGGATGGACATGACAGAGCCGTGCTTCCGTGGAGTCTGCACAGGCCTTACATCTGCCTCAAGTCCCAAGCCCCGTGCCCTTCATTCTAGGACGTCAATTGGCTTGTACCCAGAGAGGCTGCCTCAGCCGATGAGGAGGCTTTGACCCCATCATCAGTGAAGAGCACACTCTAACATTGCCTACGTGTTTAATACTGCATGAAAAAAAGATTTAAAACAAATGAAAATGATCAAACTATGATTTAGAAAGAGAGGGAGAGAATATTGTACAACCACTATACCGAAACACATCTGTAGTTTTGCACAAAACGAAATTTGCTGTAGATGGTAGTGATGTTCATTTCTTTCCCTCTTTTGTTTTCCAGCATTTATGATGATCTCTGAGGCTCTCTTCCTTCACATGGAATGCCAAAACTGTTCTCTATTGTCTTAGGCCCAAACCCACTCAATCACCATTTTCCCCACTGTCAGGAAGATAAGTTAGTTTGAAAATTTTTTCCCTCTTTGTTTTCTTTTGTGTCTGATTTATTATGCTCCTAGAAAACATAAGAAAGCATCCACGATCAATAGCCAAATAAAGGACTAAAAATTAAAAAAAAAAAAAAAAGTTTACGTATATTAAGATCAACAACTCAGCTTCCCATTAAATTAAAATGAAGCCATCTTTATGTAAGAACTAAAATTTTGTTTCAGTATTATCAGTGCAGACAATTATGCAAAAACAGCAAAATGTTGAGGATCGTACCAAACAAACGAAGACCTGCCAAAAGACACAAGAGGCCCCTGTCTGGCTAGGCCCTACACAAAGTGAATAATGGTAGCAACGAATAAAATGAGAATACAAGTCTATGTGTTGCTGTAATGGGTTTCAGTGTACCAACCTGCCCAAGAATACCCATGTCCCCACTGATGAACAAATAAGGCAATGGAGAGAAGGGCAAGCTCTCCCTTGCATTAGAATGTCACCAACGGCTACAGTAAGAATGACAGAAGGCTACCATCACGATGCCATCTGCTACGGGGGATGGGAGGGAAATGTTTCATGAACACCAGGAGGTTTACCAAACATCTGAGCATACCCTTACAGATTCCATGTTACCCATGGGAAAGTAGCATAGTTAAGGGCTCATAATAGTTCAAACATACCAAAGAATGGTACAGAAAAAAAGTACAAAAAGCGTAGAAAAGTTCACATGTGTGCAAATGCGTGCACTTCGTATCATTGTCTCTATTTGTGCTTATGTACATATGTAGACACTTGTGATCTGTGTGGCTAGTATACAGCCATTTAGATACATACAGAAAGAGAATAGATGCTAAAAAAGAAAAAAGGGGGACAAAATGTTAACATATAGGCAAACAGAATATGAAAATCATTGGTTCTCTTCTCATAGCTTTGTTTGAAAGTACATCAGAAAAAGACACAGAAAATGCTGGAAATCAAAATTTCCCCACAGTAGAGAGCATGGTGTTCATTTCTTCCTGGAGTGAATAGCTAGGATTTCCATCTTCTAGTCCTTGATTGTTTGTGTGCAGTTTTGAAGCTAAAATTCTGCTTCACTTTTTTCTTTCTTTCCCTGTTTAAGATGGATTCTCAGCACCCCTCAGCCTCCAGCAAGGTTAGTGTTGGTTCAGGCAGACATTCACAAGTATTCGCAGCACATCCTCAGGAAACAGGGAGATGGTTATTTCCAAAAATGGCCATAAATTCCACCCTTCAAGTAAGTCTCACATAGTGAGAATTTGTCTGGAAAAAAAAAATGGCTTGTTTCTCAAGCTTCTTAAATGCCCCACGTGACATTTTGGCACAGACATACTCAGGGTGGGTGGATTGTAAAATATTTCCCCAAATTACAAAACATTTGAAAGCTGACACCAGACTTCCACTCTTATCTGCTGATTGCAGATAGTTCTAAGCTATTCTGGTACATCTGACTAGTGCCGATTTTCTCCTGCATTCCTAAGCAGAAGAGCTCTAGAGTACAGAGTGAGGAGGGCACCCTACCCATGAGCAGATCATGCAGAGGGCATCCAAGAAAAGGAGCTGAAAGGGAAGACAAGGCCCAGAGAAAGCTGGCAGGTCTGTATCGGCCCCCATTCTCTCACTGCAACAGGCGGTGGATATTTTACAACACTTTGCAAAATATAACACTTCATCAAGTGTTATCTCACTTAATCCCCTTAAAAGCACCATGAGATAAACACGATTTTTATGCACATTTTGTGGCTCAGATATCTGAAGCTTAGAGAACCAGCCTGCCCCACACACAGGGTGGTTAGCAAGCTTGGGCTACCCTTTGTGGAACCTGAAGCCCTGATCGGCTGAGGACTGCATGGACAGTTTCCACGGGAATATGTTCTGTCTCTGTAGAGTGTTTCTCACTATGAATGCTGAAAACATTCCAGTGTTGTTAGCAAACCTGTGACTTTGTCACCAAGAAAAATCTGCTAATTGCAATTGTATCAACTGTGGCTATCCTAAAATGTCACGTATACTTCCCATGAAGGTAAAATTATGGTAGCTGTTAAACTAAAAACTAGATCCTGTTTAAGAAGCTAATAAAAACACAGCTACTATGCTGCATTTTTAAATTATTTTTACCATTATGCTAGTGTTTTAAACAATGTAATAATGGTATTTCAACATAGCTAATGTTATCTGTAATTATATATAATATGTCTGGTAAAATATTATTGTTATATTATAAAATGTCATTATAAAATATTACTGGGGTATTTCCACATAGCTGAGTTTATTTGTACTCACGTATATGATATATGTTATAAAATATTACTGTGAGATATGAGTCACAAGCTCTGTAAAAATGAGCCATAGGACATTAAGGTTAAGGATGCTACAGCAAAGAGCACATTAGAGTTTTGGCGGATACCCTGGCTTACCACAGCTCCTCAAGAGCCTGCTGAGGGTGCTACAGTACAAAACGTACTGAAATCCAAGATGAAGGTGGTAGTTAGATAAGACCACACATCCAAGCACTTTACAGCCACAAGAGGGAAGACACCATCACCACACCCATCTCCTTCCAGGCCCCAGTTTCTGCTCACCCCCAAGTGCCTCCTGCCCCGTCCTATGCAGTTTTAATGAAGGCATGGCTTCTGCAGCCCAGGGAAACTCTGTGATCTGGAAGCTGGGCCTGTGTTAGCAGGCCCAGGGGGTGGATGGAAGCCAAGACTTTTGAGTGTCCCTCCGCCTTCGTTTTCCTGTGACAACACAGCTCAGGAGGTCTATGTTGGAAGGTTGATCCACCAAGTTTATATAGCTTTCCTGGACACATGTGTTGCCCTTTCGTGACGTTTTCTCTAATGTCACCGGTTTTAAGCTTTTATTTTCCAGCAGGCAAGGTCTGGTCACATCTGCACAGGTGTGGGGGGGGGTGGTCCGTATTTTTTCTGATAGTTACAATGCATCATAACTACTGGGAGCGGAAAGACCAAAATGGGCGGATGGTGTTTATAAATACAGCATCCAAGGGTGCTTGGGCTAACTGCTAGCTGTGTTGTTTACACTGTCTGACAGGGCACAGATAAACCGCCCCACAGTCAAAGAGGCGGGAGCTTTTCTGTGCTCCGGAAGCACCAGCAGGTGACAGTGATGGCTGTTTGTAATTCCAGTGTGGTTTTTTCCCCCTCTTGACTAAATTATTAATTAGGCTACAGGGCTATTTACAAAGGACACAAGCAGACTCTGAATCTTTTCTGACTATCAGGTTCCTCTCTATTCTACATTGAGTTCTATTCAAAGTACAACTTGTGTCTGGCTTCAACTGTGTGAGCATTTGTAACAGATTTTCTTTCCTGGATGTTTTGGTCTGGCAACTTTTGAAAGGAGTTGGCCTCACTTTAGATGGCAGCATGAAGAGGACCAGGTGGAGAGAACCCACGGCAGTCTGGGTCAGAGCTGCTGTGCTCTATAGATCGCCAAGGAGACTAGGTGGCTAAGCTGCAACCTCAGAGACACATATCAAAATGATCATCTGCACCCAGGCCTAGCATGGCCATCACGCAGTACCATGAGACAGGGAGCTTAAAAACCAGAAATGGATTGCCTTGTAGTGCTGCTGGTGAGACATCCAGAGTCAAGTGCCAGCACCTGTTTTCGCCTGAAGGCAGAGGGGCAGTCTGCCCCACCTTCCCGTGCCAGCTTCTGCTAACCTTGAGCACACCTTGCATTTTCTTCCTGTGTCTTTCCTATTCATTTATTTATTCATTTGTTCATTTTTGTATGTGTGCACACGAGTGTATGTGCATTTGTACATGTGTGCATAAACCTGGAGGCCAGAAGCTTTCAAAGCAACCTCATGCTTAGAAATTTGAACAGCCTGGGTGTCTTTCCATTGCCCTTCTTATAGTCTCTTAAGGCACGCCCCCTTTTTGAACTTGGGATGCACATTTTTGTCTTCCCAGCTAGGCTGGGTAACCAGCAAACTCCAGCTATCCTGTCTCCATCACTCTTGGAACCGGTGTCATAAACATGTTCAGGGTACCCAGATTGTCACACATGTGCTGTATCTAAGCGCTGGTCCTCATAATTACATGGCAAGTGCCCTGAAATCTTGAGCCATTCCTCGAGTCCCATATTCATGGCTTAACATCCTCTTGTTTGTATGCATCTGCCTGTGTGACCAGATTCCCCCTTGAGAAGAACACAGTTGTAATTGATAACAGCCCAGGAAGCCATCTTAACTCCATCAATAAAAGTTTGCAAAGACTCTCTTTCCAGATAAGGTTACATTCTTGGGAGTGAGGACTTAGGTATCACTGGGGAGGACACCGTTCGGCCTGTAACACTATCCATCTTGAAAAATTTCCAAAAAAGATAACTTGTAGCTGTTGGTGCAGTGTGTATAGTTAAATACTTTGCCTTTAGTGAATGTGTTTATTCTAGATGCCTTACCTAGCTAAGGGGATGCCAAAAATATCACATTATGGACTCCTTTTTCTACAAATTATAAATTCTCTTTAATTCCACATTTTTCAGGGACTGGTTCTTGCTAAATCCTCCTAAAACTTATGGGCATTGTTTTCTGAATGATATTGTTTCTCTTTCATTTGCAAACTTTGGAGTCTCTCTTGTTCTTTAAACACATGTCTAATGATCAAAATAAAGAGTTTCTTTTATGAACAAAGTATTTATCTCCAGTCCTGTTGTAAGGGAAATTTAATGGAAGAACATTCATTTCAAATGAACAAAGCTCAGACTCGGGGTTCCTAGTTGATCCTTTCCAGAGCAGCAGCCTTCACAGCGGTTGGTTGTATTGTTTATAAACAGCAGATAATTTTAAAATTCAATACGAATGTCTATCATAGAGACCCCCCTCTTTCTTCAAGAAAATCTAAGGAAACCTTGGGTGACCCTAACACTGTAGAGTGGCTGGAAAAACAGTGACCCAGAAAATAAACGTATAGCAAGTCACATTTTCTCCATTACTTAAGGGAAACTGTGGTGTTAATTTTTAGGCTGAATCTATCCGCTAAGCATAAATCTATGAGTCACTGAACTGCCTTTCTCCTACACCATAAATATTAGGATTTACAAAAATGTTGAGTCCACGTGTGATGAGCAGATACTTTCCTATACCTACTCACAAAGGGACACGGGAAACATTTTTCTAAGTAACATCGGAAACTTTAATGTCATTAAAGAGCAATGTTATTTTTCAAAGAAAAGTTATAGTAATAAAAGAATCTTTTTAAAAGATGATAATATAATTGCTTAGGCTTTAATACCTAAAAGCATGCAAGCTAGATCTGGTTCTAATTTAAAAAAAAAAAATCTCTGTTAAACTTCAAATACTATGTGAAGTCAATTTTAAAAAAGGTTTGATTTTGGCAGATACCTATTCCTAGTAACAGGAACCCATGAGGCAGGAGTCCCACCCGAGTTGGCATCCCTGTTTCAAGCATCACACTATTTCTGAGGCCCAGTGACATGGAAAGTTGGGCTCAGTGTCCCAGAAGAGACGGCACACATGTCTTCTGTCCTCCCAGAAGCCTCTCCTGTCTGACCTAGATCATGGAGCATAAAACAATAACCCGCTGCCTCCGTGAGGTTCCCACGCTGCCCACAGCACGGGCCTTCTGTTTCAGCTGTCTTCGAGTTGGAGAGGAGTGCACACTGTGCACAGACAGCACAGAAGACAGCCTGTACACCTCGGTAGAGGGGGCGGAAAGACTAGCCATTGTCCGAAGCAGGTGCACGGATACATTTAGAATCGTGTGAGTCGTCCTGGGACAGGCAGAGGTACCGAAGGAAAGGCGCCTTGGTGATGCAATTTCAACGTTTGCTAACCGTTTTCTGCTCTCTTTTCTGCCCACATTAGTTGCCCAGCCTCTGGGCTTTCTGTCAGAAGGACTATCATTTTCTGCTGTTAGTTTGTAGAGTTTAATGGCTTTTTTGGAACCTTCCTGTTTCCTTTTGTTTATAAAGATTAGGCTGTCCCTCCTCCTTTCAGCAAAAGCCTAAAGATGAGGCTAAAGGGTTTCTTTGGTATACATTGTCAAAACATCTCTAGCCACTGTTCTCACAGTGAACAGCAGTGCTGTTTAACAGCGCAAGACTAACCAGGCCCTGCCTTCAGTTTCATAATTCCAGAGTCACATTGCATGTATTTTGTAATTATCTCAGAAGACCTTTATTAATCTCTGGAGTGCAGACAAGGAGACGCTATTATAGTTCATTTAAACCATCGCGGGACAAGTCAGAACCTTGTGCAGAGGACACACTAGGCAATTATTGTAAAAGCACAGATTTTACAATGGTTTCAGTAATTGAAGAGGACCCTAGCAATAAGGCTAACATGCAGTTCATCAACTTCCTGTAAGGGGGGGAATATTACCTCAGTTATATAGGAAAGACAAGCAGAAGGGGGGAATCCTGGTGGCGGGCGCTACACTGGCAAGCCCAAAGCACAATGGTGGAGGAGGGGAGGGCTTTCAGAAAGCTTCGTGCATTCTGGTGGTGCCCCCTGGTGGATGGATGGAAGGCGCAGCAAGCGCCCCGCAATTTGGGGGCATTTGTTTTATGGGCAGTGTTTCTGCTCTTCGCTACCACATAGCTCTCTTCCCTGCATCTCCTCCCCGTCTCAGGAGGCTAGAGTTGTCCATGACAGGATGGGCTTACTGCAAACGTCACTGTTCCTGGGCTGTGAGGAGCACCGAGGCCTTACGGTGGCCGCCTGGTCAGTGTGAGTGAACTTTAGCTGTTGCGTGCAAAACATCCACCTCCGTTATGCTTTTGTAAATGGTTCAAAGCTGTGGACTGTGTCTCTGGCAAACTGCTTACGAGGAACAAAGGGGAAATAAGACTGTTTTTCATTTAAAAGGCATGTGGTTCTTATTGCCTCCCTGAGATTAGGTTTTGTTTTCTCTTCATCTTATTTTTTAAAGTTCATTTTCCACTGTGAGATGAAGTGATTTTCATAGGAAATGTTGACAATATGGAAGGAGGGGGATCAACTGTAGTCAGACTGAAGTGAGGACTGATTTGGGATGTGGCCAGTGACACAGACTCCTTCCTTGGAATGTACCCTACAGAATGTAATGGGCTGAGCTAATTTACCTATCTGCCTAGCTGCTCTGTCTGATTTGAAATTCCAACGTTGGCATTGCATTTATGTATTTCCTGCCTCGTGTTAGGAATGGTGCCGTCAGTCAGCATACTAACAATAGCAGCTACTCAGGTCAAATCTTTACCTCCAGGGAACCCCTTATCTCCTAGGGTCAGTCTCCATCTACGGTCAGTATTCCCCCAACCCTGCCAGGGCTTGTTCAACTTCCACACCAGGATTTGTCTGTGCAACAGTAGTTAGCGGAGCTTCTAAGATCTTTGTCACGTAAGATCACACACAGCCGGGTTATGTTGTAAACCTGGCCTTTCCACCTTGTACCTGTGACTTCTTGGATGAGCAATTTACAGACTGGGGTTCAGCTTCCTCCTTTCATGTCAAGAAGAGATCCGGAGGCCGTAGGAAAAGCACAGAGTAAAGTTTGGCGTGATCAACTAATATCGCCTGCTTTGCAGGCTTCTGTAGGGTGGGTGCCATTAATATACATTCGTATGCACACTTTCTTTTAAATGTTTTAGTATCTAAATCCAGCCTTGTGGTGCTACTGTATTAGAAGCAGAGACAGGAGGATAGTGGGTTTGGGGCTAAGCAGGGCTACATAGCAAGACCTTGTCTGAAAATAAATAAGTAAATGAATAAACAAACAAACTCCTCTCCTGTTAAAAGACTTTGAAAATGGGCTGGGGGTGGAGCTCAGGGGTTGAGCAACTGCTTAGCATGTAAAAGGGCCTGAGTCAGTACTCAGTGTGCCCAAACATACAGGAACGAAGCAGCACGCCCGAAACCAAACAGGTGAAAGTTCTCACCACTGTCAAGAAACATCAGGAGCCAGTGAGATTTCTCAGCAGGCAAAGGTATCTGAGTTTGATCCCAAGAACCCACATAGAAAAAAAAAAAAAAAAGACCTGAACCGGTTTCAGCAAGTTCTCTTTTGTTGTTCAAAGTCTCAGTGCTCAACAGACATACTAACACAGGAGCGGCAGGATATAGCTCACATGTGTTGATTTTTGTCACTCTTCAGGTTTCACGGGTATACTGTCCAGTTGCTGAGACTTTTACCCAGACAGAAATATTCAAGGTATCGGTTTCAGTTTAAAGTAGGCATCCATTTCTCCCGAGTGGATAGTTCAGCGGACTCTCTTTCTTGAGCAGCATCTTGGGAAATGAATTCATATTGTCTGCTTTTAGATGCATCCAGAGACCAGCTTTGGCTCATCTGTCTGGAGTAATATTCCTGCTCAGGGTGGAGTGCTACCAAAGCACAGTCCTTCCTGCCTGCCTCTTTCCTTCCTTCCTTCCTTCCTCCCTCCCTCCCTTCCTCCCCACGCCTCTTTGGTTTCGGGTGAAGGTGTGAGTCTACAAAGCAGATGCTACGGTTTCTGGGTTCTAGTGCCTCTTTATGACAAATTGTCCAGGCACACATGGACAACCACAGGGAAGGATATAGTTATTAAGAGGGGGATACCGAGGGAGGTGGAACTGTGTCAAGCCTCCTCAGCTGTGGCCTGGCTCCAAGGGAGCAAGAAGGGAGAGAAAAGGCAAAGGGAGGTCCCTGATGACTTTTATGTACCATTCTCTTGGCTGAAAGAGGCTCAGGTGGATGCCAACCTTGGCCCTACTGCAGCCTTTTGTATGTCTGTCTGTCTCTGGATTTTGTGATTTACTGCTTCCTGCCTAGTCCTGGACCAATGGGCACAACGGCACATCGGTGTTGTCCGGGTTGTGCTGTTTTACTTCACACTGACTCATTTCGCACGTGTGTGCATGTGTGCTCATGTTGTGGCACACGTGAGGTCAGAGGTCCACCATGGACATGGTTCACTCCCTCCACCATGTGGAGCCTGAGGATAAGCTCAGGCCATCAGGAGCAAGCCGGTGACCTTCGTCACCCCCAGAAGACGTGCATTAAACCAAAATTCCAGTTCTTCTTGCCACCTATTTGTATAAGGGGGCATTAATTTATGTCCTCGCTCTTCTTTAAAACAAACTGGCAGAATTACTGTGGCAAAAATAGCCCCACTCTTCCTCTGTCTTTATTTAAATTGTTTCAGCCCAAATTGACTGAAGATTGTTCCCTAGCTTTCCATCTCAGTTGGCTTGGAAAGGCACAATTCTAGTGAGAGAACATTATAAAATGCTCTTTTTTTTTTTTTCTGAAAGCAAGATTTACAATAGGAATTACACTCACTATACACACAGATCTTAATCACTGGGGTTTATGATGCTAGAGTGCAGGTCACATAATTCTATGCACTGAAGCCAAGAACCCTTCTGGTCACCAGTATAAGTTTCATCAAAGTTTGCAGAGAAACAATGAAGTCTTTTTTTTCCTAAATAAAATCCAGCATTAAATGTCAGCTTAGCTGAAATAAATATAGCATTAAAACAAAAAAAGAAAAAAAAAGGAAAGGAAAGGAGAGAAAAGGGATGGGGAGGGAAGAAAGGAAAGGGAGAAGAAAGATAGTGGCAGGAAAGGATGGGAGGGAAAAGGAGGGGCAGGGGTAGAAGAGAGAGCAGTTTTAAGTTTCAATAACTTAGTTTTGGAAAATGAACACAGGACCTTCAGAACGCTATGAAAAAGGACAGATTTAAGGGAGATACAGCCTTTCTATTTAAAAATATTTGAAGAAAACCCAAATAAAAGTTAAACTGAAGCAAAGGGTCATTCCTGTAGTGTTCCTATGTTATTTTCCCATCAAGTTCATCTGCTTGTGTTTGGACTTCTTGCCAAAGCCTAGGCCAGACCCTTAAAGTAAACAGGGCTGGGGGGCTGCTCGCCCAGGAATTCAGCACTCAGCCTGCTCTCTGCTCCCAGCTTGTGAGGCCCTGTTAGATGGGGACCCTTGCTCTGCACCTCAGAGAAAGAGGTCCATCTCATACCATGAGGTTCTAACGCCAACGGGAAGAGTCATATTGGACCTCGCACAATGGCTTCCCAGTAGAACAGCCTGACCTCCCACGCAGGGTGCCAGACTTGATCGTTCATAAGGCAGTATGACTAGCTGTAGGTTAATTATTGAGCCTGTGTGAGCATTAGTGAGCCTCACTTTTGAAAGGGGGACAACAAATACCTGCACTGCCTTTAAAGCCCACAGACTAGGGAAAGAATATCATCAAACTTACTGCCCTAACCAAAACGTCTACACATAAAACAGGAGTTATTCAAAATTATCCCAGTAAAATATCAGTCAAATGTCTCCATCTCAGGCAATCTAGGAATCAAATAAAATGGCTTAATAATACATAGGACGAGAATACCACAGTGTAGGGGGTCTGCCATGGCCAAGGCCAACGTGACATGACCTGAGTTTTTTAAAGTTGTGCTTTATTCAGAAGGCTGTAGTCTGGGAAGACAGCAGGTCAACATCCTAAGAAAGCAAAATTACCTGCCTTGCATCTCTTTCCCGGCTAGCAGATCCTGTAAAAGAGAAGGGGCTTGGCAGGAGAAGGCAGCCAGTCATTCCAGGGCTGTCTTACGTCTGAGATTTGTGGTGTCTCTGGATTTCTTGTTATCACGCTTCACTCTTCCCTTGTGCCCCAGTGTCTGGAGTCAGGCTCTTCTGGACACACTGAGACTCCTTAGTATCTGCTGGTATTAGTCTTGTGCTCCTCCAGGCCATCTGGCTGGGCAACGCCAAACAAACTGTCAACACTGTGTGCATGCTAAGCTATTAGTAAGTGTGCCTGCAGATTTCCTTCTACGGTACGGAGGAAGTGCACATACTTCTTTATAACCCAGAGTAGGAAAATTCTCCTACCTGTCATTTCTGTCCCCTGTCATATATATTACATCTGTCTTAGTTAAGTTTTCTATTATTGGGATAAACCATCATGACCAAAAGCAGCTTGGGAAGGAAAGGATTTATTTTGCTTGTCCTTCCATGTCACGCTACAGGGCAGGACGGGACTCAAGGCAGGATTCTGAAACCAGGATGTAAGAGACACAGAGGCCCTTGTATTTACAGATAAGCACTAGGGAAACCTAGAATGTTAACACACAGGGTTGTTCCTTCAAGGGAAGGAATGTATAACCTGTTTTCTGCCCAGAAGGCTGGGAGTTGATGTGTTTAAAAAAACCTGGTGACCTTTACTCTATGTGGCTGGAGACCACACCAGACTCTTCCCAGACCCTTACCGTAAGCTTGTTTTTCTCTCTAAATCTATAGAACCCATCTTTATGGAAGGCGTCACATGAACTTTACAGAGTTTTAATGTAGTCACATCCAATCTTTATTCATTTTTGTTCCTCAAAGAGATTTATGTGTGCTTTATTGTGCACAGGGAATTGAATTATCACCAGAGAATTTTCTACCAAGTTGGGTGGTGTTTAAATATGCTTAAAATAAACCACTTGGGGTCAGACTCCTGAAGTTTGAACTAACCCGGGCCATGCTGAACGGAACCACCTTACCTCCTGCAGATTGTCACTCAGGTGGCTATGGAGGTCACAGAGCCTACTGTGACCTCAAACAAAAGCCAGGAGGAAATGCTGTTTGCTGGTTTGCTTCTAAGCTGGCTTGCTCAGCTTGGTTCCTTATAGCCAGAGAACCTCCATCCCTGGTGTGGCTCCGCCCACAATGGCTGCTTGTAGCAGCTCCACCCTTTTTTCTGTTTAGTGAACTCTTCTCCCAGATATGCACATGACTCATTTGTATTACCTGTTTTCAATCTTAATCAAGACAACTCTGCATGGATTCCTTCCTCCTTTAGTTGGAGAATGCAGTTGATAAAACATCAATATATGTATCGTGACGTTTAAGTAAAGATTATTTGTTAGTTCTCACCTTGCAAATTAGAGTGGTAGGACTCAGCAAGGCTCCCTTGCTGGGGAAACTGGAGAGAAGAACAGTTGTGGGATTGAAACCCAGCAGGTACAGCATTTTGTTTTTTCATTTGCCAATGAGCCTGCTGTTTGTGCACCTACAGGTGCAGGTCTCAGTCAGCCACACGGATGGCTTTAGTTTTCACTAAAGCAACCTAATCTTGACCTCAGGGTTGCATTCTCACTTTGAGGATAAAATATAAAAGAGTCAATTTTATGTGGATTCAGCCCGAAACTTCGGATTTCTCTTGATTGACTCATGGTTTAAAAAAAAAAAAGAAAGCTATAGTTTCTTGCTGCTGTTTCTGTGAAGCCTAAAGTTTGCTGCTAAGCAGCAACACAGACGGCCTCATTGCCCTTTATACCACCATCCATTGCAGGCCCTGAGTGTACCTTGTGATAGAACATTCATAGCTTAAATGTGAGCTATCCCCCACGGGCTCACTTATGTGAACATGTGGGACCCTGCAGGTTCTACTATTTTAGAAGGTTCTGGAACCTTTAGGGAGTAGAGACTTCCTGGAGGAAGAGGGTCACTGAGGGCAGGTCTTGAACTTTTAATAGCCCAGCCCTACTGCATGCCTGTTCTCTGCTTCCTGTTTCCCTTAGACGTGCGGAAGTGAGGGGTCCCATTAGCACAGTCCTGCCACCATGGAGCCAGCTGCTGCCGTGCCTTCCCCTCCACAACGGACTGTATCCCCTTGACCTGTAAGCCAAAATAAACCCTTACTTAACTGGATATTGTCACAACCATGAGAAAAGTAGCTAACGCCATTGTGGGGCTGCGGAGATGTGGGACTGAATCCGTGCACATTTGCGCTTCCCGTGCCCAACGGCTCTTCATCGTGAGGCCCGTGTTTGGGTCGCCTCGGCCATGCTGCAAAAGTAGCTCTGTGACTCTGCCCAGGATCCATCTGCCAGCCCTTCCATGAGCTGCCCCCATAGCTCCTCCCTACCCAATCGGGCTTGCTAAGGGCTCTGAGGACCCAGACAGGATGTGCATGGGAAGTGTCTCCGTGTTTGAAGCCACCAAAGCCAATAGAAGTTCCTCTCCATTTCTACAAAGCCTAAGGGAGAAACACAGGACACCATCACCATTTCTATCTGGCTGTCTAGTGTTTATCTCCAGTCTTCCTTGTCTAGTGTTTATCTCCAGTCTTCCAAGTAGGAAGTGCCCAGAGACAGGGGGGACACAGAGGTCTCACTGCATTGTAGCTGTGAGTGCTGACATCTTGTGATTTGTTTCCGGGCAGCAGCTGATACTTTCTCTTCTCTCTTTTCAATGCACACTTATTTTATTCTAGTTTTGTTTCCACAGCACTGGGCCTTTAACCGGCATTTGGTCCTGGGGAATAACAGCTAGAGGTGTCATTAGGCTTGTGTGATTCACAGTTTTATGTTTGAACAAAATAACAACCAATGAATGTTTACAGTGAGCCTATTAGAAAATCGACTGTGACTGAGAACAATTTGATAACATCTTGAGGCTGGGACCCACTCGCAATTTCCCCTCCTTTTCATTTTCCCAAGCTCACTCCAATTGAGGGATTACCCATAGAAATCCATTGCCTATGAGCTCACACACTGAACCCCATTCTGAGCGCTCCTGTTATCTGCAGTATCCCTTCTCTGTAGAGAATGTTCATTGAGCAGCTTCCGGGATTTTAGACTTCTAGCTTCCTTCTTGCTTCACCCTCCCAGTCACCTCCGCTGGTTTTCCCCTCATCAGCTCAGGTGCTAAAAGTGTATCACTGACTCAGAGTCCAGGGCGAGACTCCATCCAAACAGGGTCTTCTAGGGACCTCATCCAACCATGAGGTTTTAAATATCATGATTATAGTGACAACTATCAAATGTGTATATAGTGTGGGTATTTGTACTTGTGGGTCTCCTCTTTCCTCCGGGGCCATTGGCTAGAGGAGCAGAGATGGAGCCTGGGCTAGCAAGGCTGTAAGCATGAAGGAATGACATCTGGAACCAGCTGCAGGGAGGCAGATCGACTTTATTCCAGAGATGGGGGAACCTTATAGGAAAAGGGAAGCAGCCAGGAGGTACTCTGATAGGTGCGCTCGGTGTACTTCATTTGTGCCAAACAGCACAGTCTTATGGCATGAGCAGGGGCACACTGCCTAATTATCATATGGGCAGGGAGGGGCAGGGAGGGGCAGGGAGAAAGCATCCTGCAGGGAGCTGTGCCAGAATCTATTTCTATAATAAAGCAGGCATCTAGCTCAGGGACATCCTCCAGATAAGGACAGGCAGGGAGTAGGAAGCCCCACTGGGGGAAGGGGGTCCTCCATCTTGCAAGGAGCTCAGAGAGCTGTCATGGAGGCTGCAACCTTCAGCAGCAGGCCCTCCAACATGTACTCAGCTCCAGCCGCTCTCATTTTATTTTATTTTTTTAATTTGGCATATTTTCACTGTACGTCGTACGTAGCTCTATAAGGACATTTTCATGCAAATCTGTAATATACTTTAATCATATCTCCTTAAACTCCCACCCTCACCATTTTCTTCTCTCCTCTCTTCTCCCACTAGCCCCCCTTTACCCTGCTTAGACAATTTCATCTCTACTTTCATGTCATAGGCTCATGAGTTTATGTTTCTGTATACAATCTAGGGTCCATAATAAGAGAAAACTTTGATTTTAGAGACATGCATGATTTGCCTAATGTGATAATCTCCTCTTTCATCTTTTCCCCCAAAGATGACATCATTGTTTTTTTGGGTTTTTTTGTTTTGTCTTTATAAAGAATGAAACTGTACAGTGTGGATATTCCGTGTTGCTTTCATCCGTTCCTCCCTTATGTCACACCTGGGTTGAGTTCATAACTTAGCTGTTGTGAATACTGCAAGTACCTCTGTGATGTGTTGACTTGTAAATACACAGGAACCAACTGGACCATAGAGTAGATCTAAGTTTGTTTCCTTGGGAAAATGCCTATGAGTTTCCACAGTGGGTAGGCTACTTTACATCCCCAGCGGCAGGATGGAGAAGCTCCCTGTCTCAATGTCCTCTCCAGCAGTTGTTGTTACTCTTTTCTTAACGACCGCCATTCTGGCTGAGTGAATGGAATCTCTGTGTAGGTTTAACTTGCAGTTCTCTGATTACCAGTGATCCAGATCCAGACTCTGAATCTTTTCGCTTCTGCATCTCTACTGTTCACCTAAAAGATATTGCCCACTTGTAAACAATTTTCCCACACTGACTTCTGCACCTACAGGTTTTCTCCACTTCAGCCTCCAGCATTTCAACCTCCTGCTTTCCTGGGTCGCAAATCTGCTGTGACTGTTCATTGTCCTTTTCTTCCTTTCCATGACTGGCCCCAAACCAAAGCTGGCCGTTTCCTACCCATAGCTCTGCCCTGGTCTATGCTGCATTCCACTTGTCCTATTAGCCTTCCAACTGCTTCCCTGCTTCCTTGCTCATCCTGCAATAGATTGTTTATGACCCACAGAAAAATCAGATCTGATCCTTACAGTGATCAGATCCCAGCATCAAATCAAATTCTTTTCATTCATCTGCAAACTCTCTGTGATTCTCTCAGCCTCTGCCTGGCTGCACTTATCTCCTCCCACCCTTCCCTTTGTTCTTTCTCTTTATTTGTTGTTGCTGGCTGCCTTTCTTCCTTAAATACACTAAGTGCATTTATGAATGGATAGAATGGCTTAAATATATGAGCAGTTACCTTGAACTGTAAAACTCACAGATACATACATAGTACTTACTTTATATTTTCTGTGCAAATTTTTCCTTTGATTTTTTTTTTAATAAAAAAGACCCATTCACTCTCATGGAATGAGTCTTCACCATGTTTAAACAAAACCTTGTGAGCAGACAAGGCAAGAGGATTTATCCTAGTTGCCAGTGCCCAGGGCATGCAAGTACCCAAAGCCCCCAGCAGAGCCTGAGCTGTCACTTACCCAGAGAAAAGTATCTCTTGGTACTCTTCTGTGTGCAAGCACATACTCCTTCCATGCAATTTGCTTTCCTACCTTATACAATGAGAAGAGTGTTCAGAAAAGATAGAAGAAAAGCTGAATAAAAGAAAAATGTATAAAAAAAAATAACAATGGATTGTTAAGGTGGATTAACTGCCTTTAAGAAATCTAGTGAGAGAGATTGATGTTATTTATGTATTTCTCTTCTCAACCCTCCCTCATCTCTTTCTCCCTTGAGATCCCAAATAACCTCATCATCCAGATAAATGCCAGGGAAAACAGATGCAAAATAATTCAGAGACTAATTGAAAAATCATCACCAAATAACTAAATTGATATTTGCATCACAGTACATGAATCTTATCAACAGCATATCTATGTTAGGACCCCAGCAGTGTAAATGAACCCAACAGTGTCTTGATTAATTTCAAAAATTCAGTTATAGAGCACTAGAAGGAGGGAAACAGATGGAGCATAAAGTGAAATCTTACGAAATGCTCCAGAGAACTACATGGGAGGCATGCCCTTTGCCGACGGAGTTCTAGCTGTTCCATCCTGGCAATTTACCCTTTAATAAATCTGCTCTCCAAGTTGCTAGAAAGAGAAGGCTTTGTGTATTTGTGTTGAAAATAAAATAAGATTAGCAAAGTGAGTCTGAAGTTAAGTTTCCATTTTAAACAAAGCAATAGTTCTGGGTGTAATGGCTAAAAGGCACTGCATAGTTTAAGAATTGTGAAATATAATACATGTTCATTATGGAACATAGTCATGTATATATATATATATATATATAATATTATATATATATTCATATATATATAATATTATATCAGCCGTGTGCTTGAACACAATTTGGAAAGTGAAGGTCAATGTAAAAAGGTAGGAATAAGCCAAACAAAAATAATGTTTGTCCTAGTAGGCTCCTGTATCTGTTATAAAACCATGGAGAAGAGAAGGCATATGTTGCCTTATAGATTACAGTCTGTTATTGAGGGAATTCAGGGCAAGTGCTAGGGCAGGAACATGGAGGTTGGAGCTGAAGCAGAGGTCATGAAGAAATGGCTCCTTTTTCCCTTGCTTTTACTGAGCTCTCTTTCCTATACAGCCCAGGACCAGCAGCCCAGCTGTGGCACCACCCACAGTGGGCTGGGCCCTCCTGAACCTCCTAAGTCACTCATCCATCAAGACAATGCCCTATAGACTTTGGTTCCACTAGGTCACAACCTCCTGCAACTCCAGAACCTCCTGTAACTCTGGCTCCTGGGGATCTGATAGCGTTTTCCAGACTTTATGGGCACACACACCCACACACACACAAACACACACACACACACACACACACACACACATACAAAATTACTTGTATACAGACATTAATAAAATAAAATTTTAAAAGAGGAAATAGTTTTAGGTAGAAATTTGGGAGCAGATGCAGAAGAAATGATGAAATCTCTCGTGCTTTCCACTCTTGAAATGGTCTAATAGATAACACTTGTTCAAACAGTGGTAATAACAATGTGTATAATTAAAATGAGTTACAGCAACGCACAGGACAAGGGTAAATGACAGTCTGCACTTGAGGGGGGGCTTGTTGTCCTGAGGCTGAACTGCGTGCTCTGTAACTACATATTGCAAGCTCTAAGCAAAGCACTCCTGTTTTAAAGAGATAATTGACATGTTAGGAGAGGCTCGAAATTAGAATGGTACAGAATGCTCAAAACCAAAGACCCTAGAAAAAGAGGGAAGGAAGAATGTAGAGGAGAAAGAACTGCAGAGATGATACACGGACACTACAGGAGTGAAACAGTATGGACTTGTGTGGGCCAAACATCGAGGGAGGCTTACCACTGGCAACAGGGGCAGCGCTGCTGTGAGTTATGAAGACCATAACTTGGGCTGGTCTTGAACTAGCAGCAGTCCTCCTGCCTGAGGGTCCCAAGTGCTGGAATTACAAGTTTTATTCCTCACGCCCTATTTAGCCAATGTGAGATCCTATTGCTGAAGAGGCTGTAGACCTGCGGGTGCTGCCACTTACAATCTTGGACATGGAAAGTGATGCAGACATTGGATTGCGCTGGATGACTTCTTATAAGACTACATAGAAAGTCTTACCATAATCCAGCAACTGTGGGCTTGAACATTTACCCACACACAGGATGATGAAGTCTCTCTACATAATACTTTAAAGTGAATTCACGTTACTGAACCTTATCCACCCCAAAGTTGGATCAATTGAGATATTCTTCAAAGAGTTGCTGGTTTAAAGTCTCTTTCTCTCTCTCTCTCTCACACACACACACATGATATATAGGTATATATCATATACTTTCCATATTCTATATATCCATTTACTATCCTGTTCAACAATAGGAAGAAGGAAGCCATTGGGCCGCACAGTGCCATGGATGAACCCTAGTGTTGCTGCAGGGTGAAGGGCTTAGTCTGATACAGCAGCATGTGGTTATTTCTGAGCCTGATTCTGCACATTTGCTAACGGTGGAGGGAAGTGGGCATCACTCAGCCTTGCTTTTCCTCATGTAGTGAGAGCTGGAAGTGTTTCAGTTTCATCTGTCCCCACACAGTCACATTCGTGGTGAAACAGCGGCCACGTGGATTAAATAAGATAACCACGCCATCTCTGTGTTAGTGATGCTTTTATTTACCTTTATAAATTTTAATTGGCATGTAACCAGCGTACGTGGTGCGGGCTTTTCTAACATCTTTGTGAAAGCACATGCTGTACTTTGAGCACCCGGTGGTTTGTCTTAGAAGCTCCTCGTGGCTGGGTGGTCCTCTAGCCCAGCTGCCTACAGTTTCTCTCACCTCACTCTTGGATCTGCCAGCCCTCCCGCCCTGCACAATGGGCCTTTTAGCTGCAGTGCTTTAAATTAATTGATTTTTTTTAATTAATTAGAATTTATTCCCTTTGTATCCCAGCTGTAGCCCCCTTCCTCGTCCACTCTCAATCCTACCCTCCCTCCCTCTTCTCCTCCCGTGCTCCTTCTCCAGTACACTGATAAGGGAGGTCCTCCTCCCCTTCCATCTGATCCTAGCCTATCATGTCTCATCAGGACTGTCTGCATTGTCTTCCTCTGTGGCCTGGCAAGTCTGATCTCCTCTTAGGGTAAGGAGCTATGAAGACAGCCTCAGTAGTGTTGAAGCTCGAGGGAGACTCCCCACTGTCTGTAGTTACACCTAGTCACTAGCCACAGCTAAAACCGTTAAGTGTCCCATAAACAAGAAGCAAGACCAGAGTGGAGCACAGGATGCCTGTGGGCACTGCACCATGAGCCAGGGGTCCTCTCTGTGTCCCTGTGAACACTGGCTAGCTTCTCCTCAGCTTCCTTGGGACAGTTTGTCATTCGTAACCCCTTTTATGCCCACAGTAAAATCTGAATATTTCCAGCTGTCAGGTTCTACTGCTCGGTGGCTATAAACACAAGGTGGGGGAAAATAGACATTAATACCATATGCATTTCCTCTTCCAACAAAAGTAAACATTCAAAACCCAGTTTTATATTTCAAATCCTTTGACAACATAAAAGTACTTAATTCCTTGCAGACAATCCTGGTGAAGCTTGCTGCCTTGGAATGAAATGTTGCTTTTAATAAACGTACAATCAGCTAGAAAACTGTAAATACAAAATCTGGTATTGGATAGTTAGCATTTATTTCTTAGTTTTCATTCTTATAATTAAAGCAAATAATAATTTTTGACTTATTTGAAGCTTGTTGGAAAGTTTGGATCAAGAATGTGTAAATTTTGACTGACATTTGGTGTATTGAGCTTGAGAGGTCAAAGGCAAAACCTAGTGACCTCATTACAGCATTCCGTACTAATCTCCTCCTGTTTGTTCTTTCAGTTTCAATTGAGCAATAATATATCGCCAGTCAATAATACATAATAGTTTTGCTCTTGAAAAATGTATTGCTTTCATTTTACAATCTTTGTAAGTATTCCCAAGATTCTTATCATATATGGTGGGGATTTTAAGTCATGCTCCCACGGTCTTTCCTACTCTTTATTTTTCCTACTCTAAGGCAGTTACCGTTATCCAATAAATCCTGACTTTGCCACTTCACAGCACCATGAGTCAATATCCATGACTTGAATGTACTGACATGAGATTCCACCGCTAGAGTTTCGTAAACAAAGTGTTTTCGAACATTTCTTGGAAACGGTATTAAGAAAAACCTATCACAGAAAACTCATATTTTCCTGAGAGCTCTTTTTCTTCAGGGTGATATACATCTCAGAATGCAGGACAAGCCCACATTTTTAGGCTTAAACAAACAGTCATTTCAAAGCTATTCTTCAACCCCATCTGGATCTAATTTACCTTGCATTTTCACTCCTACCTCATAAAGCATGCATCTCTAAACTGCATTCATTTTACACATCTATTAAGTTGCTCCATTTCTATTTTTTTATGAGGCTTATGGATTTTTGAGTCAATTTATTTTGACCTTCACAGGAAAGACAAGCAAGGGGCCAAAATGACAAGGGGATGGAGGCGCCCAGAGAGTGCATCCATAGAAATGAGTTGTTTAAATCTCTGCCTTGATCTGGATCCATTCACTCTTTCTGCACAGTCAGAAATGTGAGGTTAGGTAGAGAACACGGGAAGCGAGAGGCTGCCATAGCTACGAAAAAGCAGCACTCTGGACAGTCTCCCTTTCCTTTAAACCACGTCAACTGCACTTGCAAACCAGCACACTGAGATGATGACAAGGATCCAGCTGCTGTGGAACAGTATCTGACAGTTACTATGACAGGACAGACAGCCAAGGAGTACATGCTGACTATGTGACAGATGGATGGGTAAATGGAAGACTAAAAGATGATGGATGAGTAAGTGCGTGTCTGGGAGGGCAGATAGATGGGAACTCTCTCTCTCTCTATTTAACATTAGCATTAGCAGCACATGCTCACCATCTCCAAGTCTGATGGCACTGTTGTAAAAAGTCATTGATCTTTCAGAGTTTCATTATGTATGAAACTCTCCCATCCTCTCGGCTCCAAACCGGTGAGCCTTTCTGGACCAGATCAAGACTAGTCATCATTGTGCCCGGGAATGTGTGTGTGTGTGTGTGTGTGTGTGTGTGTGTGTGTGTGTGTGTACCCATGAACTTCAGAGCAAACCCAAGCTCCTCCATGGGACATATGAGCTTCTTCATATTCTGGGCTCAAAGAACTTCACAACTCATCGCCAGCACACATGCGCAGCTCCACCCACATAGTATTCTGCCCACCCCTGAGCATGGCACTCCTGGCTGAAGCTGGCTCTTCTGCATCTATGTCATTAGATGTGACAAGGGTCTACTTGGCTTTCTTCCTAGCAGGCCTCAGCTCATCCAAGCCTCCGTTTACAATTTAACTCAAATATTAAAAGTCATCTTGACTGTGGAATCTTCTGCTTTGCTTTCTTTGTACTTTGCATGATGTTCAACAAATGTGTATTGATTAAATGTGAAAACTTCACATGGGAAGAAGTGTTTGGTAAAAAGGCCTCTGTGTGTGCATATGTGTATGTCCTATGTATGTTTATACACAGGACATACAGTTGCACATCTGTGTTCATGCACATGTATGTGAAGTCTAGATAGAGGCTAATGTCAATTTCTCTCTGCCTTATTTTTATTTTAATTTTCATATGCATGAGTACTTTGCATTTATGAATATCTGGGCATCTGGAACTGTATTACAGATTGTTGCGAACTGCCATCTGGGTGCTGGTAATGAAACCCTGTTCCTCTAGAACTAGCTAGTGCTCTTAACCATTGAACAATCTTTCCAGACTCCCAAACACCTCTTTTCAAGTATGTCAGTGGACATGGATCTCATTGATTAAGCTGGGCTGGCCATCAGCAAGCTCCAGAGATTTGCTTGTGTCTGCCTTCCCAGCAATGGAGTTTTAGACACACCCCACCATGCCAGCTTTTCATGTGGGGCCGGGGATCCAAGCTCAGGTGCTTTCATGCTTGCATAGCAAAGACTAAGCCATCTTTCCAACCCTAAAATTCTATAAAAAGACTGAATTTAGTTATCAGTAAACACATATGAAATTTTATTTTTGTGTCTATATCTTTTCTATGAGACTTTCTCCTTAAGTCCTGACATTTCAAATCACATGCCTGCTACTGTTCTACCTCCAGTCAGCTTGTGTCTGTCACCTTACAGCAGTTTATCACTTCAGACATTAGTTCTGGTTTCCTTTGGCAAAAGTCCATGAGATTCTAAACTGGCATATCAGAGGTCTCAACCATTGCCAATGCTTGAAAACCCAACGTTTCAAAGAGTTGCCCTAGCTCTATAAGGCAAACCTTGCCAGGCTGTGTCCTGGGACATTAACAATTCTGTCCACAATGACTGCTGCAGGAGAAAAGGCCAGCCAGAGAAAGCACCACCCAGAGGAAGAATGTTCACATGAGAGACTGGGCAGAGAAAAGACCCAGGTCTGAAAGACAAGAACTGTGGCAGGCCCAGAGCATGAGGGAGCAGGAAAGTTAAAGTTCGACGTTTGGCTTGACCTGGGACTGACAAAGGTGCAGGTGAAGGGCAAGAGATGTACAGTTTAGATTTTAATCTGAAGTTTATGAATATGTAAGGGTCCTCAGTAAGAGGATGGCTGGATTTGATCTGGCTCTGAGATGTGCACTGATTTGATGTGGAGAGTGAAGGAGAGAGGTGAGTGGATGTGTTCCATAAAATGAAAAGCTGAGAAAGTATATGCCTGTGTTTCCAGTACACAAGAGGCAGAGGCAGGAGGATTTCCATGAATTTGAAGCATGACCCTGTTTCAGAAAAGAAGAGGAGAGGAAAAAAGGCAGGACGGGGAGAGGGAAGGAGAAGGAAGAAGAGGAGGGGAGAGGAGAGGGGAAAGGAGAGGAGAGGGGAAGGGAAGGGAAAGGAGAGGAGAAGAGAGAAGGGGAGGGGAAAGGAGGGGAGGAAAGGGGAAGGGAGAAGCTACAGGTAGAGAATCACCAGTCACCCACCCCTGTAACTTAGGCCAGAGCAGAAGCACCACAGTTAGCCACTCATAAAGTGACTCCAGGTTCCTCTCTTGCATTTTATGCTCTGAAAAACACAAATGTTATTCCCTCTGGGAGAGCAGAGTAAGCCAGTGTCTCCACCATCTGCTCTTCTCTTCTTCAGTCTTTGCAAGAACGCCATGACCGCAGGATGGAGTTACAGTCTACTTTGCATTTGAGTCACATTCAATGTCGATCATCCCACTTCCATCCCCTCCCTCTTAGTTCTTCCCTGAGGATGCAAGAGAACAAAGTCTCAAGTCTTTAGGAATAAAAACTACAGGTTATTTTCTTTGCTGAGATGGAGGCCTAAGATGGTTCCTGATATTTTATTTTATTTTATTTTATTTTAATTTATTTTATTTTCTGAAAGAAAATGGCCAGGAGACATCAGCTCACTGGGCACTGCTTAGTGTCCACACGGCTATGTACTTCCTGTCCTCCTGGTGTGTTGCCTGAATAAAAGACCTTTTCAAGAGAGAAACAAAAATCTTACTTATCGTAAAGTTTCCTCTTCGCTTCTCAAAATTTATATTCTCTCGCTGTGTTGCCATGGTTTTGGGTCATGCTGATTTTCTCCAGTAAAGAAGAAATCCAGTCATGAGCCAAAAATGCAGTTCCCAAGGCCTGCTTCTCAATAGGGCGTACACTCGTATAGAAAAAAAATCTCAACCATGCAGAATTAAGTCATATGTGGAAACAAGATCTAGTGGTAACTATTGTGCATTGCTGAAAGCATGAGCTTAGAGATTTAATGGTTACGGGATTCAGAGTGAGTTCCTCCACTTAACTGCTCTGAAAAAAGATAAAGTTCATGGCCTTTCTATATAAAATAGGGACACAAATTCCTGCTTTCAAGAGTTTGCACAATAAGTAGATACACTTGTGATCTATATCCAATATATACTTGACCCTCGTGGAGTGTTCAGAAGATGCCATTAGTGTTGTATTTAAAACATGCCTAGAACCTCTCTAATACCATATTCAAGGAGTGTGTATACTTCACACCAACAGCTAATTTGATTAATGGGCGGAAACAGCTTCACTTAATTTCGTCATGGCAGTCCACCATCAACCATCTCCTGGGTTCTCCGTGGGAGTTGTTTAGTCATGAATGCCCATTTCTGTTTCCTCTGAAAACCTTTGACGAGTATAAGGCTTACAGCAGCCTGTGGCAGTGACAGTTCCTCTCTGATCTTCAAGAAGAGGCACAGAGGGTCCTCTAACTTGGACCAATCGAATTTGCAAAGGTTGTAGACAAGATGGGTGTCAGAACCGGGGTTGGACCTGAGAAGGGCTTGATAAATATTTTCAAAAAATGCAAAGTCTGGGCTCAGGACTCCAAGACCAAGTTCTTAGCAAAGAGGAGATAGATTTATTTGCCCCAGAGGGACAGAGGAATAAGAGACAAAGACAGGAGATCAAGGAAGAGGGAAAAGGGGAAGGGAACAAGGGAGAGGGAGGAGGGGATTTTGTCCCAGAGGACAAAAGGAGTGTCTCTGGATAGAGAGGAGACAGATGTGGCACATAGGAAAATGGCGGTTTATAAACGAAACAGGAGAAGCCCTGAGTTAGGCTGACCTGTTTAATTTTAATTGGGCATGTTAATTAAGTGAGCCAAAGGAGGCTTGTGGTTGCTGGACTTCAGTACTTTGGTAGTCAGCTTCAGGAGGAGGAAGGAACCAAGTAAGGGAATAGACCTTGTTGGCTAGCTTTCGGGATGTAATGTAATGGGTTTTTAGCAAGGCAAAGGGAATGGGGGAGAAGGACAAGGCCTGCCACGTTAGCCAGACTGGGCTGGCCAGAGCCCCTTCAGAAGCCCTCTTTAATGAGCTGGTTTCTTCAACGATACAAACACACCAGAATGCAGACCAGCTTCAACAGTGGTATTGAAACCAATGATTTCTTAAGATTTTAATTGTACCCTCATCCAATTCTTAAACATGTAATGGCTGTCTGTCATGCCAGGCATTCAGGACAACCAGTAAAGATGAATGTGCTCAAGGTTTCATCTCTGACTTAGCAAGGATCATTCAGACTTGATAGGACATAGGAATAGCAAATATATACAAAGTAGTTGGATATATTCCATAGCAGAGAAGAAAGGAATAGTAGAGGAAGTGAGGTCCTGGCAAGGCCAGGGGGACTTTTCAATGGGAGGTGGCTGCTTCAGTCCTACTGCAGGCAGACATGCTGTCTGCTGTGTAATGCCATTAGCCATGAGTCTGCTGTGTTTGCTATGGCCTTTGTCTCCGCTTCACTTTATGACGTTCCAGTCTTTATTGCCTACTTGCTATGCTGATTAGCTATTAGCTTGTTGGGATTTTAAAGAAGCCAAGTTAAAACAAAGTTGGCACGAGAGGACTTGGCAAGCACCCACCACCGCCATCACCACCACCACCTCCACCACTATCACCATCACACCACACCACCACCATCACCATCATCATCACCATCACCACCCCCTCCACCACACCACACCACCACCATGATCACCACCACCACCACCTCCACCACCATCACCATCATCACCACCGCCACCACCAAAGTGCTCTTGCATGATACGTAAACTACTCAACCCCACAGGATACCATTTAAGTCAACTAAATGAAGATAATGAGGCATAGCAGTATGGGAGGATTGTCAAACCACCTGTGCGTGTATTAGTGTCCTGTGGGTTACACAAGTCAGAAGCATGTCATTATTCCACAATAAGTAAACGAACACTAAAGAAAGGAACAAACACTCAACCTTATGTTTTTAGAGATATTCCAAGGCTTTATTTTCATCGTGGTTCTGATTCTTTTGTAGCAAAAGCAGTGTTGAGCAAAGCCACCCACTGCTTTCCCTCCACCCCCCAGGATGGAACAGTGTTTGCAGGTTAGCACGTGTGTAAAGGTGTTTGTGCATATAACTCACATACAGCATCCCCTGGGAAATTTTCACCCAGAGAGCACAGTGAACGAAGAGGGATGCAGCAATCTCCAAAAGAGCCTTCTTCATCTGAACCCCAGAAACTGACTGAAAAACTGCGGCTCATGAAGCTGAAAGTCCTGCCTATGTGAGAAAGAAACGTGGGGCTAGTCAGATGGCTTCTCGGGATGAAGATGCTTGCTGCCAAGACTGGAAATCTGAGTTCAGTCCCCAGGACCCACATGACACAACAAGAGACCTGCCTCTCAAAAGTTCTTCTCTGGCTTCCCCAAGTGTGCACACGTGCGCACACACACAGAAATAAATAAATACAATAAAAACTGTACAAAGAAATGTGGAAGTGACCTGAGCTTTAATTCCTTCATGTTACATGGCTGTATAGCCATACATATGTGTGTGGACAAAAAGATGTGCTCACAAAAGCCTAGCCCTGTGTCTAAGCTCACAGGGAATACTCTATAAATGAGAGTGGCTAATATTAGCACCACTGTATTCTCAGTTTCCCATTATATTTTTTATGACTCTGTTTCAATCAGGATTGTTCATGGTGAAATGAGCAAACAATTCAGGGTGACATGAAAAATATCTCATCTTTTTCTCATGCGTTATTGCTTGTGTTATTATGACATCATAACTACAGATCATAAATCCAAAGGGAAAGCAATTTTGTATTGATCTTGCAAGCCATGTGGGCTTGGCAGTTGGTACCGTGGCCTCAGGTGTTTGCTGTATTGAAGCCAAATAATCATGGAGTGAATGCTGACAGGAAGAGTTGGGGAAAGAGATGCTCTGATACATCTCAGTCCCAGAGGCTCCACTTTTGGGACTTACTTACTAAATATAAATAAATTATATAAAATGGCCTTATGTAAATTTATTATAATGTCCTCATGTAGCTTAATTAGGAGTTTCGTGGAACAAACTTGATTGTAAATTGGCAAAGTTTGATAACAAATGGTAAAGAATTCTTACCCCAAGACTAATGGACCACAAATTTGAAATGAAACAAGTTTCTGTTCTATTTTGTGAAACAAAAACCATTATATTTTTGCTTTTTGTAGTTAGTAAAATGTGTAAAAGCCATTGCAAAGTGACGTTGTTATTATGTGGTCTTAGAACTTTAAATGGTTTCACAAAAGTCTTGCTGGTTACAGGTTGAAAACAAAAATTTATTTGTTCATAACCAAGCCTTTCCCTATTTCATTAGTTAGGGAGTGTCAGCACTGTCCTAGAGCCTAAATGAAATTAAGGATTCTCACTGGGGTATAACCAGGATGTGCAACACAACTCAGAAGAGGTACCTCGTGACCAGTTGGCAAGCAGGAAGCAGCAATGGTTATAAAAGCTTTGACCTGGGGCTGAAAAGATGGCTTGGTGGATGAAGGTGCTTCCTGCTAAACCTGAGGACCTGAGTTCAATCCCCCAAACCTACATGGAGTAAAGCAAGAACTGACTACCACAAGCTATACTCTGAACTTTAAATATACTGTGTGGCACATGTGAATGTGTACGTACATATGTATGTATACACACATATACACACAGATAGATAGATAGATAGATAGATAGATAGATAGATAGATAGATAGATAG
>NW_026585609.1:4445620-4516122 GCF_907164565.1 Psammomys obesus
TAGATAGATAGATAGATAGATAGATAGATAGATAGATAGATAGATAGTCAGTCCTGTGTTCCTGGATAATTCTTTTTTTGAACTTATTTTTTTAATTATTGTAAATCAAATGTAAAAAAAAAGGACCATGCATGGAGATAACCTAGAACCCCTCCACAGATGTAGCCCATGGCAGCTCAGTGTCCAAGTGGGTTCCCTAGTAAGGGAAACAGGAACTGTCTCTGATATGAACTCAGTAGCAGGCTCATTGATCACTTCCCCCTGAGGGGGAAGCAGCCTTACCAGGCCACAGAGGAAGACAATGCAGCCACTCCTGATGAGACCTGATAGACTAGGGTCAGAAGGAAGGAGGACCTCCCTATCAGTGGACTTGGGGAGGGGCATGGGAGGAGAAGAGAGAGGGTAGGTGGGATTGGGAGGGGACTGAGGGAGGGAGCCACAGCTGGGATACAAAGTGAATAAACTGTAATAAATAAAATAAATAAATAGACCTGGGTGCTTTCAACTCTTTCATGTGGATTTTTCAGGCCCATCTGTTCACACAGCCCCATCAGGCTATGTTATTTTTCTCCGCTGCTCTGTAAGAAATGCTTATTCTCCCAGGAGGCTGAGATTAGAGTTGGTTTGTTGCAAAGCCATGGGAGCGTGCCTGGAGCCCCGCAGAGATGAGCAATCACAGCTCTGCAGGAGGTTGCAGCATCCTGTCAGTGTCAGTGTCACCACAGTACGGACGCTGCCCACCAGGTCACCTCGCGAACTTACTTTAGCAGGAGCCTGAATAGTGGCGTCAAGGAGCTTCTGTCTGTGTTCCTGTTGAACTGAACTCTTGTAAATATCTGTGCTAGCTTGCATGCAGCTGAATCCGCTGATTTCCTTCTAAAATGATTTCGCATATAGAAGATTTAAAACTGTAAGAGGAAAACTCTCAGCGTCAGCCTCCTGCAGAAAGCAGAGGTTGCCAGTGTCACATTGTGGTTCAGAAAAACAAACAAACAAACTCAAAGCTCTGCCCAAGGCTGTGGGAGTAGAGAAAGCAAGGACGCTAGACTGATTTTTTTATAGTAACTTTCCTGGGGGGAGGCAGTGGTGGGGACTGCATGTGGGGCTTTGCGTATTCCAGAGAAAGCATTCTACCACCGTGCCGTACCCCCAGTTCTTACAACAAACATTGAAAAGATATTTTCAATGCTATTTGTGCGTGTGTGCATGTGTGTGTCAGGGCACAGCTGTCACAGCATGTGTGGAGGTCAGAGGACACTTTTGTGGAGTTGTTTCTCTCCTTCACTATTGTGTGTGGCTTCGAGGCCCTAGCACAGGTCACCAGTCTTGCACAGCGAATACTTTCACCCACAGAGCAGCCTCTCTAGCCCCAATCTGTAAACATTTTAGTAAACTATAGAATAACAAGTTTTGTTGTGACCAGGAAAAAGACCTTCTATGATTCCCTCATGGCTCTGGAGCCCCTAACATCATATGTCCACGTCACTTCTGAAGGGAAGATTTATACGAAGATGGTGTGGTACTATTGGGAGTTCTGTCAGGCTGGTTTTTCTGCACCATCTTTCAATGCTTGGTTGTTTTTTTTCTCTGTTAAGAATGAGTCATCATTAATACCATTACTGATCCTTGTTTTCCATCTATCCAGTAACTATCTTTTCATCCACCAGGAAGTAGGCTAGACATCCTAAAACTGATGTCTCATGTCCCACGCTCTCATGAGATATGTATTTCTAAGGAAATGACCGAGCAACATAACAACAATATCAGTAATAATAATGAGCTCTATAAAATCCCAGTTATTCCTTTCCTCTTAGTATTAGTGTGTGGTCGAGGTAGTTAACAGCAGCCGTGGGTCTGTCATGAGCAGCAGTGCGTGATGGGACAATGGTAGATATGATGGGAATTGCCTCATTTTCAAGTGTGTTCCCTATTGTTCCTTTTGCACCAGCCACACTGGCCTAGCTCACCATCCTGGATCATGGCACCCACTTTCCTGTCCTAGGGCCTTTGCAGCTGCTCTTCTTTCCTGTATTAGCCCCTCAAATATTTTCTCTTATAACACGTCAGTCAGGGCTTAACAAAAAGGATTAACAAGGGCTGGAGAGATGGCTCAATGGCCAAGAGCACTTGCTGCTCTTGCAGAAGAGTCAGGTTTGATTTTCAGCACCCACATGAGGTGGCCTACTACTGCCTGTAACTCCAATTACAAGAATCCGATGTCCTCTTCAGGGTACCTGCATGTTTGTGGTACACATACATGGAAATATGCACACACAAACACGTAAAATTAAAAGAAAAATATTTTTAAATGAGGATTACCCAGCTCACAGAGACTGAACCACCAACCAGAGAGCATCCATGGGACAGACTTAGGTCCCTCACACATATGTAACAGATGCACAGCTTGGTCCTCATGTGGGACCCTCTAAGACCAGGAGCAGGGCTGTCTCTGACTCTGTTGCCTGCCTTTGGATCCCTTTCCCCTAGCTGCACAGCTTTGTCTAACCTCAAGAGAAGAAGTGTACCCAGTGCTACTTGATATGCAAATGCCAGCTGATACCCAAGGGAGGTCTCCTGTCCTCTGAGAAAAAAGGGAGGGGAGCATAGAGGATGGGGGGTGGGGAGATTAAAGGGAGGGACTAGGAGAAGAGGAGGGACAGGAAGTTCTGATCGGGATGTAAAGTAAATTAATTAATTAATGGGAAAAAAAGAGATAACCCTTGCTACTCCCTTAAGTAGCATTCCTCACTCCCCCATCCATCAATGCCAGCTCCTCCCTAACTTACTCTGGACGTTTTATCCCAGCGCACTCATCCTCTGGCATGGTGAACTCAGCAGCTGTCATTTGAATTTTTAACCAGTTTCTTCCTAGAAGATAAGGTCATGAGGTCAGGAGTGGTGGTTTGAATTGTGACCTGGACATTTCCGAACAGAGCAGATATCAGCACGGAGTAGACCCTGCATAAGGATTACCTCCAAGTTGTTGAAATCTAGGACAAAGACGTTACATGTGATGGGCTGAATTGCATCTCAGCACAGGAGGTTGTCCAGGTGAACAGAGCAACCTCTAGAAAAGGAGGCAATAGCAGTATTGGGAAAGCAGGAGATGAAATCTGCAGGGGTGAGGGCCAAGGTGGAATAGGCTATATCATATAAAAAAATCATATTCCATAAAGAAATTTGTAAAAAAAAAATCTTGGGGCTAAATAATACTGGTAACCCTTGAAACGTGGTATCTATCACTGAAGCATCTTGGATATAGTTTAAAGAATAATAAAAATATTTACCAGTAAACACAAGTGTAAAATTATTGTTTTTATTCTTTATGTTAATTAAATTAAAATACTACAGCAATATAAATCTAAAAATATATCAATTTGTCTTTTTCACGAATAATCTATAAGAAAAAGAAAGACCTTGAAAAATCACATCTCTAAAGAATGCATAGCTAATGCCCCTGTTGCTATGTGCTTTGTATGTATTTGGAATAGTTTTTTTTTAATGCATGCTTATATATTTAGAAATAATGACTCCTGTACAGCTGTGGGAAAAGACTATTGACAGTGTTTAAATTGGTTACACGGGTGAAACACAGATGTGCTGCCTACTGAAAGGAGGTTACTCTGTAGAGTTGGCAGCGAGAGTTCAGCCAGTATCCCAGGAGTCAGCAGAAACACTTTACCGACAACAAACATGATGTCTTGAAGGCAGATGGAAGCTGTACTTTATTATTGTTGTGTGGTATGTATGTGTGTGTGTGTGTGCTCGGACACGCATATGCCATGGTGTGCTAGTGGAAGTCAGAGGACAGCGTTCCAAAGCTGTGTCTTTCCTTTACCCTGGGATCCAAGGATCAGACTCAGGGCATGAGGCCTGGGCCACAAGCTGGCTCATCCACTGAGCCATCCTGCCAGGCCCAGTTATGTTTTTATGAATAAAAGGAGCTTCCTTGGAGTTAACTCACCCAGATTCCCCCTGTATTATATAAAACAGTCACAAGTTTGTTAATACGGTGACAAGTCTTTACTACAATAAACGTGGCAACATGGAGTAGCAGATGTGCCATTAGAAATGGTCCCAGTGGCCATAGCTGAAGGACAAAATTACAGCTTTGTAAAAGTTGTGTATACATATTCAAAACCTTCAAACATTCAAGAGCACCCTCATTCTGGCCGTCTTTTGCACATCTTCCTTATAGCCAGACCCAGACATCTTCAAATGATGCAATTATGTTCAGTCTATTTGATTTCTGAAAGTCAGTGGAGTGTCTAATATAGTTTAGAAATATTTTGAAAAAAATGATTACATTTTAAATGGTTTTGGAATTGAGAAACACTGGTTATATTTTTTAAGTAGCTCATTTGAATAAGTCATTCCTTACAGATAACAAACACTTTTTATCGATTGGCGTTTAAAGTTAAAATACATTTTAACTAAAAAGATACTCTGGCCAGCACTGTCTGCGAACATTGTTTTGTTTTTGAGACAGGGGCTGACTACGTGGCCTGGCTGACCCAGGACTCACAGAGATACACCTCCCTCTGTCTGCCAAGTGGTGAGGTTAAAGGCGTGCACCACTGTGCATGGCGAATACTAGTTATTTTAAAAAGAGAAAAGTATCTGTCTGTACTTACTATTTCATACATGTAAAACACAACTTAAAAATAAAGGCCATATTCTCGAGAGAATTCACAGTGACAGGCTGAGGGCACAGCTGAAACCACAAGCACACTCCCTGTGGGAAGGATGTCAGCATCAGGGACTATTTAGGTCTGGACATACATTGGCTCAAATTAAGTCTCACACTCTGAAATTAAGAAAGAATATTGCTATTTTCTGTCTTTGGTCCCCATCAGCAGAGCCGCATAGGGCTGTGGCCCGTTTGACAAGGTCCACGTTGCAATGGGCTCTGTCATGTCTCAACAGGAGAGTCTAGGAGAGAGGCGTGCGTCTCTGCTGACCCTGAAAGTAATGGCAGACACCATGGCCAACGCCTCCAGCTGCTTAGCTTTGTCCCTCCAAGGACCATCTGCGATCAACTCACTCAAGGCATTTCTGTAAAAGTGAAGATGTGACTGATATTTTAAACTAATCAGACAGGATTTTTGAGTTAAGTTCAGTGGAGTCTCAGAGGACCCATCAAGGATCTTCAGAAGTCGTTCCCCCACCCCCCCACCCCCTGAGCTGCGATTATCTGCCAAATCTTTTTTTTTTTCCTTCAGGGAAAGAATCCAATATTCCTTGTCTGTTTTTAGTATCTGTGACAACCTCCTTAAAAAACTTTCCCAAGTTCGACAACCACTCTCAGGAACCGAAAAGGAGTACAACTCTTTGACATTGGGTCCCATAGATTTTGAAGACTACAGTGTCCAATTGCTTAAGCATATTTTGCATTGTTTCCTTTTCTTTTAAGACAGGGACTATTTAGCTCGGGATAGCCTAGAAGTTGCTGTGTAGCCCAATTCATCCTCAAACACTATCCTCCTGCCTCACATCCCCCCCCATGCTGGGATTACAGGTGTGGGCCATCATGGCTGACCACCACTTCTCTTTCGCCAACCCCAGTTTCCAGCCAAAGACCGTCCAGATGACTTAAAGTACGTGCAGTATCACGGAGAAGTTATAGGCATTTCTTTGAGACAGGTTCTCTTACTGAACAAACCTGGAACGAGGCGGCCAGCAAACCCCAGTGATCTCCCTGTCTCAGGCCCCCTCTCCTTCCAGCACGTCTGGGGACACAGACATGCATGACCCGGTTCTCCTGACGTAGGTGCTCGGACCTGAACTCAGGTCCTCATACCAGAGCAGCGGGCACTCTAAGACAGCCACCGCCTCACCAGCCCCCCTGGTCACTTTCTGATGAGCTTTCACGAATTCCTAGCTCTCAGTTTTGGGGTAGCTGCATTTCTATACCATTGTGAGCCTGTACCTTTTCATCCCAGTAATGGTGATCTCTCCCTTATTTTACCTCACTTTTGTCAATCTCAAATCTCAGTTCATGCTCAAACTCTGGAGACCTGTACTGCGGCACTCCGCCTCTGCATTAAAGGCTTTGTTGAAATTTGTGTGTGTATGATTTCACAGTGTGCTGGCTGGCTTTAACCCAGTAACTGGAAGAATAAATATAAGCATATTAAAACGGTACCCAGATTTGATTTGAGGCCACGGTATGAATCAGAAGTGCATTGAAATGATCATAGATGAACCGGGCTTATAGTCACAGGAATGCTGAATGTGTATCGTGTTGTATGACCCTCTTCTCCTGCTGTGGAAGGGCAAGAGCTCACATCTGACATGTTCTTCTTTTTCTCCCACAGCGATTGTAGTGAGATTTCTGACCAAACGATTCATCTGGGAATACGATCCAACACTCGGTAGGTCACACATTGTATCCTCATCTCCTCTTCCAAGATGTTTATGATCCTCAGCCAAGGACAGCGTGTCCGTGGCACCCTTGTTGATCTCCTTTTTTGCTGTCTAGGAAGCATAGTGTCTATTTTGTCATGCATGAAGCCCTCTTAGAGGCCGGCAACGTGCTGGCATCCGATGTTTCAAGCCGTGCGGGACTTAGTGCAGAAATGTAGAAGTTAAGGCCATCCCCAGAGAAGATACAAATGGTTCAAATGGTTCAATGGGACGTATGCTCTCCCAGCCCATACGCAGCTGTTTCGTACCGGGAGGAAGGGTAACACAGGCTGTGTTTGGGGTGGGGCAGAAGGCTATGCTGAAGAGAAAAGCACGGTAAGATCAAATACACAGATCTAGGAGAAGTGTAAGCAGAAAACCTTACCCCGCCCCTTTCACTTCCAAGACCAAGTGGTGTTTGTGGGTAAAGAAGTAGAAATAGTGTTTATTCATAAATCTTGGTAAGGACTATTCCTGTGCACTTCTGTTCTTGTTACATTTGTTTTCAATTTTTCGTTTATGGGGGGGTGGTGATGTTTACGTGTTCTTGTTGTTTTGTTCTGTGGAGGTCAGAGAACAACTGGCTGGAGTCAGTGCTCTCCTTCACCTCGCAGGTCTCAGGGATCAAATGTAGGCTTGGCAGAAAGCATCTTTACCTGCTTATTGGTACATAGTATTGAGTTTCACATAGGTAATCTCCTGTAAATGTACCATACATGAAATTGCATGATTCATTTAAAAGAAGTTTGCCATTTGCCCTTTGCTTATTTTAGCCATTCATTCTGCAAATATTTGTGGACTGCCTTCTCTGCATTTGCCCTTTAGTTCAGGTGCTAAAGATAAGCCAGTTATTGGGCTCTGATCTGGGGGTGAGGGGTACGCTTACTTATGCATATAGAGGTCAAAGGTTGGCTGTCTTCCTTTATTTCCACCTTATTTTTTGAGACAGGATCTCTCACTGACCCTGAAGTTTATCATTTCTTCTAGGTTGGCCAGACAGTCCCCTGAACCCTCCTTTCTGTTCTCCCCCACCCCCAAGTGCTGGGGTTAAAGAACTGTGCCACAATAGCTGGCTTTTTATATGGGTTCTAGGGATACAATCCCAGGTCTGCCTTCACCCACTGAGCCATCTCCGCACATCAAGACTCTGCTTTTCTCACCTAGCAGTCTAGAAAGGAGTCAGAGAATAAATGAGCATAAAGGGAAGTAGACAAGGAAGGGCTATGGGACTCTGTCAAGTTATTTCTGTTCAGCGTTAGAATCTGTCTGGAACTCATTTTAGTGAGGAGCAGAGTTGTGAGGACTCAACAGTTGTTTGTGAATCGTTGATCAGATTCCCTGACGTTAGTTACACAGCTTCTACCTTTTCATGTGACTTCTGAGGCCATCTTCAGAAACCGAATCATTGGTGTTAGATGCAGTTTAAACCTCCAGTGCCATCGTCTCTCGTTTACTTATTTCTCTTTGCTTTCGTTGAATGTGCTATGTCTGTGGAATTTGCTGCCGAAGGAGAGTTCACACGGTCATACGCCGCATACTGAACATCTTCCCCGAGACTCCCTCCACTCCCTTTTCTTCTTTTAATGACACCTGACTCCTGTTACTTCCCTTCATTCCCTCTGGACAGCTTTGCCTCTACTCTTGTGCCATATAAGCCTACATGATTTCATATATCTAGATAAAGCCTATGAACCACAAGGGAGAAAAAAACATATGGGATCAGACTCTGAGTGTGCTTTGCTTTGTCTGATGCAATCGTCTCCAGTTGCATTCATCCTGCAGGTGGCCTATCCCTGTTCTTCTAGAAGAGTGAAAAGCATCACATCCTGTGCATGCATACAGCTCCTTGGTCCGCCCCTCCCCTGCCTGCTTCCGTACCTCAGCCATTTGGTACAGCAGTGACCCTCCAGCCGCTCCTCACCGTACTGTGGTGGGTGGGAAGGTGCGTGTTTCTCCCCCACATGTTGGCAACAGTGTACTGGCAGCTCTTTGCACTTCTCTAGGTCAGTTTCAGAGACCGTGATAGCTTGGCATGGCTGACTGGAAATGGCTGAAATCATGAATTCTTTGTGAAGTCTCATACCTTTATGAAGTTCCGTCTTGTAAGCAGGAGTCTAACGTAGCTTCACTTTGACCGACCCTCTTCTGCCTTTGCTTTTAAAAAGACTATTACAAGTGAATTTATTAGTAAATACCTAATTGTAACTTTCCAGATTTGTATCTGGATAGAAATAGCACCAGATACCTCCGTAAAGATGCAAGAGAAAAATGAAAAGTTACACAGCAAGACATTAACATCGGCAATTAGATGAGATGAGACTACAAGGTAATGTTCGCTGACCTAAATATACACCTTTCTAACGCAAACAGGAAAAGAAACTTTGAAAGAGACCCACATTTGAAAAATAGTACTTATCTGGCTTACATGTAAAAAGAAGAATTAAATTTAATATTCTAATTTCTAAAAATGTTTCTGAGCATGCATTAGAGAATAATTCTGTCAGTAAAAAAAAAATACAAGAAGTACATTTTGGTTTGTAACCTTCTTCCCAGTATATTCTCTGATATTACCTAAGGGTTGAGGAGAGGAATAATTATTTCTTGAGAAAATATACTTTTAAGTATTTTGTCCACCAAACTTTTTCAGTAGCAATACAATGAGTTTGAGGTAGTTTATTTGGATGTAAAGATGAACTTGGCTTTAAAAAGAAGCCATTATCTATTGTCTTTCCCAGTATGTAAATACAGTCTCTTGTATTTTTCTGGTTTGCATAAGTTTTATAGTGGTTATCTGATACTTGCCATGATTCATAGGAGTTCAGCTAGAAACTACTTACTCTCCATTCCGTCCAGATATCCCAACAAAAGATGGCGCTTACCAAACAATGCCACGGCATTTTTTTGTTTTGTTTTGTTTTTTGTTTTGAATTTTATTTTTTTCTTATCAGTTACATTTTATTAACTCTGTATCCCAGCCATGTCCCGATCCCTCATTCCCTCCCAGTCCCTCCCTCCCTCCTTCATCTCCACCGTGCCCCTTGCCAAGTCCACTAATAGGGGGGACCTCCTCCCCATTCATCTGATCCTGTTTTATCAGGTATCTTCAGGACTGGCTGCAAAGCCCTCCTCGCCCTCTGGATGCATTCTAGTAACTCATGTTACTTTATTTAATTGTTCTCTGGCAACCCCTCTTTTTTGTTGTTGTTTTATTCATTTTGAGCAGCAACAGCTCTAAATAGGAATGAGTCTGCACTGGTTATCTGAAGAGCAGGCGTCCTTCCCTGGGACGCACCGCTCTGCATGGAGTGACCTCGCGCCGCACTGTTCAGAGAGGACCCGCGCTGCTTAGCAACTGCGGCCTTCCTCACCTTCAGGAGGAACAGGTGCATGAGTCACTGGCAGGTGACGCCGTCATTAGCTCGCACACTGAAGACTGGATCTGTGTGGGTGTGAACACTGAAAACCCGATCATTTTCCAGCACACAGGAAACCTCCCTCCGTCTGCTGGATTCAAGAGAAACTAGCATTTCTTGGGCTTAATTTCCTACTCCCATAGGGAAAGACTGGATCTCTGTAGAACTCATGGCTACTTTGCAAGTTTCAAAACATCCAGCAACTGAGATAGCTTTATTATTCAGCAGAGTGGCGTATTTGTGAAGGACAAAAGGGAAGGGGGTGGGGTGGGGGAGCTGTCTCCTTGAATTCTGAATTCAGTTCCTTCCTCGGAACGAGAGGAGGTGGGTTTCTTGATTTTGGAATTCGGTTGTTTCACGAGAAGCTGAGAACTGTGAACACCGCCCCACCTATTAACAAAACAGAATAGCTACTGCTCTGAAGCAACCAACCCTACGAAGAAAACACTTTGCTTTTTGGCCTGGTTTGGTTTTCTGTTGCTTCGATAACCACCGTAACCGAAAGCAACCTGGTGAGGAATGTTTGTGTGGTTTACATGTCAGTCACAGTCCATCCTGCGGGAAGCCAAGGCAGGGCATCAAGGCAGAAACTTGACATGGAACCCTTCCCCATAGCTTGCTCAGCTGTCTTCTTCTATAGCTCAGGCCCACTTCTCTGGGAATGGTACCGCCCACAGTGGGCTGGGCCCTCCTACCTCAATTGGCAATCCAGAAAACGCCTCACAGACATGCCCATGGGCCAATCTGATGGAAACAAACTCTCACGTGGGATTTCTTTCCAGGAACATCTGGGTTTGTGCTGCCAAGTTGTGTTAGAGTTGCTTTAACTAGCACACTATTACGATGGCAGGTGGTTCTGGACTTCTAAATTTCAGGCCCAGTTTTTTTTTTTTTTTTCTTATTTGTTTTTGTGCTTTGCTGTTTGTTCATAAAATGTTCTATCTTGATGCTTCTAATTAGAGGGACAAGCAAGGGGTAGAGAGTGTGGGTTAAGGAAACTGTACCCATTTTGCAAAGAGGAAATTTTTTTTATGCAAGTATTTTGAAGGATGTAGTCCCCCCAAATACCATAATCCTTTATCTGGAATGATTTTCATTTCCCTTACATTTTTCTCATCTTGCCAGTAGATTCTTTGCCAGAAGTCAGCCCTGGTTTGTTAGTTAAGACCGAGAACTACCCCTGAAGCTCATCAGATTTTGGATGTGGCCCATTTAATCAGGAAACAACCTTGATGGTGGAAGGTGGACTCTAGCTGTGGGCTGAACAGAATCCATAAGTGTCTAGTCCCAATCAAGAATCTATCCCTGCCTTCTAGAGTCATGTCACCCTCAAAGAATGCTTTTGTGCTCGTCAGACACACGAAAAAGACTTAGGACATGACAGAATTGTGTGTGTGCCTGTGTATACCCCTGCTCACGTGTGCATGTTGGAGGCCTAGACAGAAGAAAGGGAGAGTGTGCTTCTTAGTGTCCAGTACCACAGTCCTGTGGCAAAGATGCTTCCCATTGTGTTTGAATACAGGGTCTCTGTCCTTACTCACAGTAAAAGTTCAGCTAGCAATAAGGGAAGGAGTGGGGAGGCATGACAGACCCCCAGGCTCATGAATTCTGTACTTGGTTCATCTTGTCTGCCTTGTAGCTTCTGCTTAGAAAGGCCCCGGCAGAGGGAACAAGTTCTCCAGATTCTGAAGCACAGGTGCTCAGCCACGCCGTAGAGCTATTTAGTAACAATGCCGCAGGAATATGGGGGATAGTCGTTTGATGAACAGAGCCAGAGAAGTAAACCTTCCTCGAGGTTGACATGACTGGTTTGCACTCAGGCCAGCAAAAGAACCGTTTCCACGCTAGCATAAAGCCACGGTGAGAACTGCTGCTGTTACGGCACTGGCCAAGTGGCCACACTCATGTGGTGGCATGTGCAATGCAGCTAAGTTAGCCCAAGGATAAACCACATACGAACAGATCTGAGTGTTCAGCCTTGCCAGAGTGTACAGAATGCATATCTATCTACAGAAATGTCAGGAATGCGTGTTTTTCATAGGTTTATTTTTACTGTTACTAGTTACACGTTGGGGAGGGTGGAATGTGCTCATGGGCGCAGGTGTCCCTTGAGGCTAGAGGCACCTCCTTGACCGGGAGAGGAGGTTGTCAGCTGCCCGAAGTCAGGGTTCAGTACCAAACTGCCGCCCTCTGGAAGATCACTACACACTCGTAACCACTGTGCCACCTCTCCAGGCCCTTGAATGTGTGTTTGAAGCCATGTTCCTTCATACATAGCAATCTGAAGGGTAACATTAACATACCTAATTCAATTATGAAACTCATGTTTGGTTTAGAATATTTATTTTGAGTACATTTGGCCATAGAGCTAATCCAACATACCCCCAGCCCTTCAAAGAAAGGACTCATGCTCCCAAACACAAATGCCTCTTTTTGTTTTTGTTATTATTGTTTTTTTGCTATTCTTAAATTTTAATTAACTAATTAATGAATTAATTTACAGCTCGATCTCAGCTTCCCTTCTCTCCTCTCCTCCCATTCCCTCCTTTTCACCTCTTCTCCCTTCCTCTCATTTCCCCCTCCTTTTTCCCTCAGAGAAGGGAAGGCCTCCTATAGACATCAGCCTGCCTCAACATATCAAGTTGAGGTAGAACTTGGATAGACAAGGCAGCCCAGCTAGGGGAAAGGAATCCAAAGGCAGGAAACAGAGTCAGAGACAGCCCCTGCTCCAGTTGTCAGGAGGCTCACGTGAGAAACTAGCTGCACGTCTATTACATATGTGTAGGGGACCCAGGTCTAGGCCACACATGCTCTTTGGTTGGTGGTTCATTCTCTGTGAGCCCCTGTGGGTTTTGTTTGTTTGCTTGCTTGCTTGCTTGTTTTTGAGACAAGGTCTCTCTAAATATCCCTGGCTGGGCTGGTACTATATAGACCAGGCTTGCCTCACCCACACCCAGGTTTTCTTTGAATTTTAAAAGAAAGAGCAAAATTTATGTGTCCTGTTAGGATTATTTTACAGTAGCTCACAAGTTGGTGTCTGATATTTCACCTCGCTAGGTAATATTTTCATTATCTCGCATGTAGAGAAAATGAGATCATGATGAGAGAAAGACAGATGAAGGAAGAATGCCCAACACTGTGAAAACCGTATTCATCTTGGATGGAATCGGACCACTACCCGCTGCTGTGTGCAGCAGACACTTCCTCATTTCCTGAATTTCATCCCTTTCCTTTCAGTTAACAAACAGCCAAAGAATCGCACAACTTCGTGTAAGTTTCATCGTATTCTGCTCCCCCCTGTGGAGGCCTTTTGCTGTTGAGACCCATAGCCCATTTATCACGGGAGCCACAAAGAACAGCATCCTTTCCTTTGAAACAAATTTTGGTGCAAAGAGATGGATGAGAGCCTGGGTTTCTGTTTTCCAGGCTCCAGGGCTGATGCTGGTCATTTAAAGAGAGGAAGTCAATATGAAAGGCACAGAAGAACCGCCTAGGGGGAAGAACCAAAAGGGCGAGGATGCCTAGCATGTGTGTGGCCAGCTGGGCTTCTCCTCAGACTCAAAGACTCAAGAGGAAGAAAGGCAATTTTTGGTCAAACGCTTGGAAGCAGTAGCTGCTGTGAATAGCTTTTAGGAGCATTCAGTCACAGAAAGCTATAACCTGTCATTTAGCATAGAGGAGTGTGGTCCCGAATGCTCTTCAGATTAGCATCGGCATGTATGGAACATGAGTTCCAGGAGAGGGACAAGATGCAAACTACGTTTATTCAAGTATACCGAATGCACTCTCATTTTAAAATGAGATTTTCAGAAGAGGATGGAGCTATGCCAGTTCCTGTGGTGACTGCTCACGGTACTAATGGCACCTAGATGGCTAAGTCCTGCTATAGCAAGCTTCCTTTATGCATTTTGAGCCTTGGGCAGAGAATTGTTTACTGTAAGAAAACAGGAAGGTAGTCTCCAAAGGCTGCAAAGTACTTGCAAAGTAGTTGATGGGAAGGAAGAAAGAAGGAGAGAAGAGAAGAAGCAAGGAAGGAGTGAAGGAAGGGAGTGAAGGAAGAAGGGAAGAAGGAGGCTCCGATGGAGGGAAAGAGGGGAGGCTAGTCAGTCTGGAAGGTAAAGTATGCTGAAGAAATGAACAAATAAAAGCACTGGTTTCTGTCCAGTCTCTAAGAGAGGTAACACCAGGCTTGTTTACTTGGTTGGTTAGATGCTGGGTGATCAGTATGCACAAATACCCAGTTAGTAATTGTGTTAGATGGCCTGCCATCTCTCCAGCCCCCTCAATGAAAATTTTTAAAGCAATTCTTCTTGGTTTTATGTTCAAATATAGAACGAGCCTACAATTTCCTTCATCTTTTGTCTTCTTGTTGCTGCTTTTGAACCACCTGCTATTAGGGTTGGTACATGACTTGCGTCGTGATGCCTGGCCTTTGAGCCCTCTCCTGAGGGGATCAGTTTATTCTGATTCCCTCTTCCATGTTAGAGAATCGAGTACTTAGCTCAGTTTTCTTGTCGCTGCCCTGTTTTCCTGAAATGTTTGTTAGTGAAACTTGCCTTTGATGCCCTCCTCCACTCCATTCGGAAAAGACACACTAGGGTCTAGAATTGTAATGCTGGATTGCTTCTGATACAATTTCACTGATTTGTTCTGGCCGCCAATGTCCGGTTTCTCTAATAAGAAGTTCAACGTTAACTGAGCCACATTCTTTCATGGGGAGTGTACTTTGTTTTTCTTTCAGCTCTCCCCACTTTGTCCTCAGTATCCCTAAATTTCATTGTAATGGGTACATCCTTTTGGATATTTTTATCTTAGGACTTTGAGTGGCTCTCACTGCAGAGATTCTTAGATGTTACAAAGTCAGCTGTTTCCACACCCCTGTGGATTTTCTTCTCTCCACTGAGGCTCATTTTATAAAGGATAAGATTTACAAATCTGCTATCCATACTTCTTATTAAAATTTCTGCTTATGAGCTATGGACACCTTCTGAGGAAATCACTCAGTGTGCCTGTCCCCAGCTCAGTCACTCTCCTTTGTCTGCATTGCAACTTCCGTCTATGGCTGCACTGGCTGACACTGCTTTCGTTTTCGAGTCTGCTACGTAATGAGAGCCATTTTCATGACTGTCCAGGCTTCCTGCCACTTTCTTATCCCTTTGGGGTTTGGGGACCACTCCGCCATGAACCCAGCAACTCTAGCTGGCACAGAACAGCTGCTATTTTCTGCTTTGACTGGACAGTATGAAGGAGGAATGTGCATTACCCTGTCCCTGCTCCATCTGCTCAAACTCTTCTGCTTTGGGTTACCATTCTTCACCAACCACCAAACACGCTCAGCTGCCTCTTACAGTCTCAGGGTCCCCAATAGTTTTGCTTCATGTGTTCATCCTGTTACAGTCTAGGGCTCTTGATCAGGTTTGGTATTTTTGTTGCAGTTGTTGTTGTTTTATCTGTAAGTTAAGGAAATAAAAGGCAGGAAACGTTTGAGTGTGACAGGTAGCAGTGTGGAAATCAGCCAGTGAGTAAAGGCTTTTATTAGCGGTAAGAAAACATACACAATACAGCAAAAATAGAGAATAAGCATCTTTTTTAAGTCTCTAAAATTTCCTCCACCCCAAAATTAGGGTTGGTTAGGTTGAACAAGGTTTGGATGGCCGACTGTCCCACAACTAAACATGTCCTGGTCAATCTTGCTTTGTCAGGCCCATCAACCAATGGCTGTGCCATACTGGTGAGAAAACAAGCCTTTGTTTTAAGTTGCTAGGTTTTTGTCTCAGGTCAGGAGGGTGAGGAAGGAGCTAGCCATCTTGGAGAGGAAGAAGGCAGCCATCTTGAAAGTTCACCATCCTTATCTGTCTGCCTGTCATGAAATCTAGCTTAGTCCTAGCCTTCCAGACCTTCCTACCTCCCTCTAATGTCAAGGATCTTCGCAGAATTGAAGTGAAGAAAATATATGTTAGTTTCTCTGTTTTAAAAAAGAAGAAAGAAGGAAAAAAGAAAAAAAAACGATCAAGGCAGGATGTATTTTGTTTGGGAAATGCCTTTTTTGGTTTGGAATGTAGAGAAGACATTTAAATGGAAAAGAGTGACAGGGGGCTGGCCTCACAGGAGAAGAAGATTCAGCCTGGGGAAAGGATAGAGGAGCAAGTGAAAGAATCAGACTAACTTTGTAACCTATGTTTCTTTTAATTGCCTTTTAACTTATATTTGCAAGTTTTAGGCTCATGTTAATTAAAGCCTCTTAGTGCTTCTCCAGAGAGCCAAGGAATGTAAAAGTTCCTGACATCAGCCATCTGTGAGGGCAGAGATAAGGAAGAGAACAAACAGAGATCTCTACTAAATGGAGAGAAAATCACCGGCTGGCACCGGTGAGATGGGCTTTGTTTGAAAACTGGGCCAGATGGCCCCAATCCTTCTCCTGACCTTTGATCCAAAGCCTGTAACCCCCACTCCTCAGAACAGACATGGGATGAGTTAATCACTCTCCCATCTTTAACTGTGGATGGCAGGAAATTCCAAACCGACTTGAAAATCAGATATTTACAACAGGGCTGACTGGACCTAAGGGTGACCAGAACTAACCAATTATTTTAAAAGTTAAACACCTCATACAATCCTAAATCGCCAAAAAGGCAACCCCAGGAGATTCCTGCCTTGTGTCTTTTAAAAACCTAAGGTCTTTGTCTTCTGGTGCCACTCCTAGCTGACCAGCAGGGGTGACCCCATTGCACAATGGTCAAGAGGAACCTCTTGCGTTTTTGCATCGATGGATGATTAGTTTCCTGAGTTCTCTTCATACCTTTTTATATTTAGGCTCTTGCTGGGCCTAACACAAGGAGGCAGCAGGCTTGAGGTTGGGCCCTTATAAAGCTCTGTAGAATGCAATGCTGTTCCTTTGTCCCTCTGTTCTTCCATCCTATCTTTCCTAGACAGCTCCTCCCACCATCACCCCACCACCACCACCATATTGCTACAGATTGCTCTTCCTGGGCTTAATTTCTCACTTAAAGGACCAAATTAAACCTCACATGTGCCTTTGTGCCTTCTTCATTTTCTCATTCTTTTAGAATCGACCTACCGACACCAGGCGACCATCGACGATGAAGTTGTTTCTATGGAGATCCTAGACACCGCTGGCCAGGTGGGTAGGGTTTACCACATCAGATAAAAAAGAGATAATTAAAGTTTGTATAATGTAAAAAAAAAAAAAAAAAAAAAAAAGAGCTAAGGCATTTTTCTATACATGACTTTTACATGACCAAAAGCGGATGTCTTCCATTATCTGGCCACTTTATACATTAATGCTTATGTAATTTGATCCTTGTAAAACAACCCTACAACCCTGTGCTTCAAGAAGGCACTGGAAATATATTACAATAGTCCCAGAACATCTGGGGTAGACTCTCCCTCTATATTTGGGAGGGAGGAGATACCAATGTATTCACTGGGTTTTATAACCAAACATGTTTTTTGAAATGCTCAGGTGAATTTAAATAAGCATCTCTATCGAAAAGAATGACGAGCATGCAAGGTGAGTCTTTGAGAGAGCCTAAGTCTATATTCGAATTCTCCACGACCACCTCATTGCAGGTTTGTTTGTGTGACTCACGTCATACTATGTGGAGGTGCTTCCCTGCAATACTTGCTTGCAAATTTCCTTGACATTAGTCAGACTAGGTCTTAACAAAAGAGTTGATAGTCTTAGTTCCCAAAGATACAACTGACCACAGGAATGAAAGGTTAGGTGGCCAGGCATTCCCATCGTGCTATAACAATGACCTGTGACCTTCAAGAAGACTTGAACTAGAGCGTTTAATCCAAGAAAAATGGTCCTGAAATTACGTATTCCCATTTCTTTCTCATCAACCCCTCCTTACACAGGGGCCTTTACAGAGTCCTGAACATTGAGACAGGCAGTGGCCTCTGGAAGGCCATTGAACCCATGAAAACAGTGGGTTTTTCCACTCCTCCCTCTCATCGTTTTTCTCTTCTTCCTCCTTTTCTTCTCCTCCTCCACCTCCCTCTCCCTTTGTTTCTTTTCTCTCACACAGTGCCTCGGCGCCTCACTGTGTAGCCCAGACTGGCCTTGCACGTGGCCTCCTCTCACTTCTGCCTGCCAAGTACCAGGACCACAGGCGCATGACCCTCCAGACTCGACCAGCATCCCCTTCAAGCTGCCCAAGTTTCCTTCTCACAAAGGAGTCCCACCCCTCTCACAGTCACGGCAGGAGACTAACATAAATTAGGTCACTGGGGATGGGGTTGGGGGAGCCCCAGGCCTCCAGCTTGAACAGTAGAGGTTATACAGGTTGTCACTGTTTTTTCAGTCGTCTATAACCTGAACAGGAAGAACGGGAAGACAAATGGGGGTGAGCTGTACTTACCTTCCAAACTGATTAAGAAACTAAGCTGGTCCAGGAAAACAGCCAAGACATCTAATAACAATCAGATACAAGGCGGGTAACTAAGGGTTTACCAGGCAACAGCAGTGTGCGCATTTTGGCCCTGGTCTCCTGATCCTAAGTCTTTGCTTTGCCTACAGGAAGACACCATCCAGAGGGAAGGGCACATGCGCTGGGGGGAAGGCTTCGTGCTGGTCTACGATATCACGGACAGAGGAAGCTTTGAAGAAGTGCTGCCGCTGAAGAACGTCTTAGATGAAATCAAAAAGCCCAAAAATGTAACTCTCATCTTGGTCGGAAACAAAGCCGACCTGGACCACTCCAGGCAAGTGAGCACAGAGGAAGGGGAGAAGCTGGCTACAGAATTGGCCTGTGCCTTTTACGAATGTTCCGCCTGCACGGGAGAAGGGAACATCACGGAGGTATTCCATGAGCTCTGCCGAGAGGTGCGCCGCAGGAGGATGGTGCAAGGAAAGACAAGGCGGCGCAGCTCCACCACTCACGTCAAGCAGGCGATCAACAAGATGCTCACCAAAATCAGCAGTTAGAGGCCCTGCCAAGGTGGGCCGAAAAGTGGGAAGTCCCTCCTGGCTCTTATTTTGCCCTTCCAAACACGAGCGAAATATCCTCCTCCTTATTCTGACTTTGTCAGGGTTTCTCGTGGTTCCCCGTCAGCCATATGCTGGGAAGTCTTCTGGGTCCCATGCTATGGCGCTCTCTCCCTTTCCTGCTTGCGTAGGATCCGTGCTAATGTAGTTTGAAGATGTAACCACCAAAGACGCTGAAGTGGCTGGGTTCGTGGAAGCTAATTTTAGGCATCTCTCCCTTGCTAAGCTCGTCTTTCCAAAGGGATTTTAAGATCCGGTTTCTTGAGGAGGAATACAAAGATCACCATAAGGTTTTGTGATGGCTGGTGAGAACTGGAGAAGGGTAGCTGGGCTATTGGAATGGGGAACATAACTCTAGTTCCCATTTGAAGTGAGGGTTTTTTTTTTTCTTTTTATTGTTATTGTACTTAAATTATGCAGTTTTTCTTTATTTCCTTTTTAGGTTGAAATGTCATCATGGAATTTTGTTTTGTGGTATAATTGTCCATTTCAATTCAAGTTGGTTTGCTCAATGATCTATAGCAGTCTGTACACCCCGATTCTATTATCATTCCTAAATAACAACAACAACAAACCACCCAAGACCCACTATTCAAACCGTGCTGTAGCTTTGCCCCTCCAACCTTGGGTGATCAACAACTACACCAACAAAAACACCAAGATCTTTGTACCAAAGCTTGAATCCACTGCATGTTAGTAGAGGAATTATAATTAGAGACGCCTGGTTTGTATATTACTCTATTAGCACTGTAGCACAAAGGTAACCCTCTAAGTGAGAAAATTATGACGCTTACTTATTCCTCGCTGGAAACCAAGACTGAACCTCACGCAGTCAGGAAGAGCCAGCCTCTGATTCAGTAAGTTGGCCACATGTCTTCTTAACCTTTCAACCTTTGGGTAAGAGTAATTCACTTGGGGGAATGCGGAGAAAGAATGGATGATTAAAATGCATCATACCTGAGTGAGTGTGTACGGCGTGGATGCTTGGCTGGTGAAAGGGTTATGTAACTGCCAAGAGTTGATGGCCCTTTTCTCCATTTCCTGCCCCATATAGTAAGATTTGGGCACTTTATTTTAGAAGAAAATATATATCTTTTACATATGTATGTATTTATATGTATAAAATTTGTAAGCATTGGAGGCTTTAATTCACCAACATATTTGAACAATCTGATGTAACTGACTTCGTTTTATGTGACTATAATAAAAAGTATAATTTTCAAGTTCTTTCAAGTTTTTTCGTGAATAGTCTGTAAGTTTAGGGGAGGCTTGGGAAGCGACTGAATTGCAAGGGGAAAAGTCAATGAATGTGATTTGAAAAGAAAGTAGCTCCTGCTAATAACAATGGCTGCTACTTTTAGAAGTCTCAGGCACTTTATTTTGAGCACTTTGTTCATTTTCTCCCCGAACTGTCAGAATTATCCTAAGACAGTAGTGCTGTGATCACCATGGGAGAGGTATAGATGCTGGGCCAGAAGGGAGAGGAAGTGATGTCACCAAGTCTACATGGGTGTTTACAGGGTAGGACCAGAACAGAGTAAAACTCTTTGGTCCACCCTGTGAAGCTACTAGACAGTTCCTAGCCGGGACTGCAGGGATAAAAAGACAAAACGAAGTGATTAGGGGAAAACTTGGCTTCTTTATTCTCTTGTTCATACACTCACTGTAAATATGTTTATATATGCCAAATATATAATTTTATATAGCCCACTTAATGGTATATGAGCGAATTGAAGGAGTACATTATAGGACAATCTAAGAAAGCTAGTGAAAGGCTTGTAAGTAGTATAAGGAGCACTGAAAGGAAATATGGAGACATGAAAAGTGATTGTAATGCAGAGCCCTTAAGAAGTTTGGAGGGCTGCACACATCATTTTTAGAAGAAGGGATAGGAAAGTTGAAGGAAAGAATTAAAAGTATGTAAAGGATAAGAAGCAAGCAAGCAAGAAAAAAAAACTCTATTTCAGCAAGAATACCTGTTAAAGAATGAAGTGAATAAGTGACATGGTTATTCGTTTTCAGAGGTTTCCACTTGGACAACCCAAAGAAAATAAGAAATAGAGAAAGTTACTGTTTGGAATTTGTCACCTTCAAGATCCAGTCTCTTTCATCTCCACATATCATCTCACACATCCTCACGTATATACTCAGTTGGTCCCTGGTAAAAACAAACTCTTAAGGCAGTAAAAGCTTAAATGGTGTCATTCTTGAGTCAAACATTAAGTTGGAGCTGGAGAGATGACCCAGCAGGTAAAGCTGATGCTACTCTTGCAAAGGACCTGTATTTGGTCCTCAACACCCACAGGAAAGTTCACAGCTGCCTGTAACTCCAGTTCCAGGGGATCCAACTCCCTCTTCTGGCCTCCAGAGGCCCTGCCCACATACTGTATACATGCATGCCATTCAAGTACTCAACACATAAAATAACATACACAAAACAAAACTGCGAAAGCCAAATGGACACTCAGTGCAGTAACTACCCTAGACTTGGGCATGCAGATAAAGGTAAAGGAAAAATCCCATCTTTTAATGAAAGAATATGTCAGTACACAGCTCTAACTTAGGTATTCCTCTCACCGGTAAAGATTACACAGCATCTACACAGGTAAAGATTACACACAAACTGCCAGCTTGAAAGATTGGCTTCATTTTGATGAATGCTAGTGATGTAAGAGTCATTTACTAGAGTCTTATCTTTCATACCAAAGGCGTACCATTCATGTAAGCACAAGGAAGTGCCAAGAACCCTATTATTTTCACATATCACATTACTAGAAGGAAGAGAAAGTGGGCATGTAATTCTGACACTGAGTAATGAACAATAAGGCACTAGTGTTTCTGAGTGAAGGAAGAGTACCAAGGTAAATGCCTGGGACTGTACCAATTTAACACCAAGTAACTGATTAAAAAAAAAATACAGTATGGCTTCCAAGTGATAGAATAGATCCTGAGAGCTTATTGAGATAAAAATCAGAATTTGAAGAAGCAAGGTTCATCAGAATCTGTGGCCCAACAGATCTGCAAAAGACTGACAGACATGACTCGGGCTGACATAGAAGTGAAGAAGGACTTCATGAGTTACTTTCCCCACCCAGTGACCAACAGAAGAGAAGAAACAACACAAGCAAGGGAGGGATTATTTTGGCTCATAGTTTAAATGAATACAGTCGATAGCCAGGGACATGGCTGGAGCTTGTTCACATCTGGAACTCAGCCCCCAAGATGACACTGCCTTCATCGAATATGGGCCTTCCTCAGTAATGCTTTCTTATTCTTGTCACAGGACTCTGGAATTGTTCTCAGGGACATGCCTAATACAGTTGAGTTGATGATGAAAATTAACCAGTGCAAACGCAATAGATCCATGAATGTTGGGAGAAGCAAACACAGAACTGGATGATAGTATTTTGTGTTTCCAACAGCTACACTGAAAGGACCTCGTAATACACAAACAATACACAGGAGCTTAAAAAACCAGGGAGTTAGAAGACTACCGTGTTGGCTGAGTCTAAATTATTCCTAATTGGTACTCTAACAGAGCCTTTAAAAGTTGAAGACTGAATCCAGGTCTTGTAGTTTCCTTCTAGAAAAACATCCTATTACAAAAGTATACAATCAAATTCTGTATCTGACAAGATTAAAAATCAAGATGGTTCATATATGGTCTAAAATTATGCATGCAAAGAGACAAGAAAATGAACACCAGAAATAGGATGAAAAAAACCAATAAATAGAAACAGAATAAGGTGAGAAATGCTGCCACTATCAAACAAGGAAGTTAAAACAGCTTTACAGATGTGCTCCATGTATTCATGAAAGGTCTGAGAATAACAGGAACAGATGAAAAAGATCAGTGTGAGAGGAAAGGTGACTTCCATCTGAAGAGATAATGTACAAAGCTTGACTATCATCAGATTTGATGCTGAAGAAATTCTAGTGAGAGAGATGACACAGCAATTGAAACAGCTAAAATGAAACAACGAGGAAGATAAGTGACTATAGATTCTGTCAGATAAAATCAAGCAGAATATTTAATATGATTGAATTCCCAGAAGTAGAGGGTACTAGTGCAAAAAGAAGCAAAGAGTGCAGCAAAAGCTAGTATCAGGCTGTAGAGATGGGTTAGTGGTTAAGAGTATTGGATGCCCTTCAAGAGGACCCGAGTTTGATTCCCAGCACCCGCATGGTATCTCACAACTGGCTAAAACTGTAATTCCATGGAATTCAACATCTTCTTTTGGCTTCTGTGGGCATCAGACACAGAAGTGGTATACAGACATAAATGCAGGCAGAATGCTCATACACATAAGATAATTTAACAACAAAAAAAATTAGTAATAAATGAAAAGATAATCCTGGGGGGGGAAAAACCCAAATTGTAAACTTGCAGATCTAAAAAACTCAAAAGACTCCAGAAGTAAAATATTCAAAGATGCTAATATCATAACTACTAAAATCAAACTGCTGAAAGACATTGATGAGGAGAAACATTTAAAAGACACTGAGAGGCAGAGATACACATTATCCACAGAGGAGCAAGGATAGGAATAATAACAAGTTAATTGTTCTGTACAGGTGGGCAGACTGGTGGGCATTAGAGTCACATATTTTATTTAAACCATTAGAAGACAAAACATCTTGGGATGACGTTACAACTTACAGCTCTTTTCATCAACAAAGGTGAGAAAAGGCTATCACCCATGAAAACAAGGTCAAGGAGAATTTGTTACCAATAGGTTTATTCTATCAGGAAAGTGAAAGGGTATTTTTAGGCAAGAAGAAAATATGCCACAGGGAAATGTGTATCTGTAGAGAAAATGGATTGTACTGGGGATACAGTCACTGTTTGACCTGATTTTGTTTTCTGTTACTTTCATAAAATACCTGGATAAGGCAACTTAAGGGAGATTTCAAGTTACAGGCCATTTTTTATGGGAAGTGAAGGTAGCAAGAGCTTGAAGCTACTGGTCGTATGATATCTGCCAGCAGGAGTAGAGCATGCATTTGTGATATTCAGCTTGCTTTCTCTACTCTGCAATCCAGGGCCACAACCCAGGGAATGGCGCCACTCACCTAAGGCTGGGACTTCCCAAAGGAGATCAAGACAGTTGGCCACAAGTCAACTTGGTCTAGCCAGTCTTTCACTGAAATTCTGTTAGGTGGTGATTCTAGGTTGTATTGAATTGAACATTAAAATTAACCATCACACTGTCCCCGCCCAGAGCTGGGAGACCCAGGGCAGCTCCTGTTCAGAGAGGGATCCAGATAGGGTATGTGCTGTGTGGCCTGCTGGATGAGCCAGACTCCCTGACACCTGCTGGAAACAAAGGTTCCAAGTCTTCAAAGTTTCAGTTTACACCTTTTCTGATCTTAAGAAAGTGTCAATATTTTATGCAAAAATAATAATTTTACTTAAATCTCCTTTGCTGAAAATAGCTTTTTGGAACTCTCCCTTTCTCTCTTTCTCTCTTTCTCTCTCTCTCTCTCTCTCTCTCTCTCTCTCTCTCTCTCTCTCTGTGTGTGTGTGTGTGTGTTATGTGGGCACTCACTGGTGTTAGCTGGTTTGGAGGCCAGAGGTTGATGACGGATGTCTTCTATCATCTCCACTTATCTTTTGAGTAGGATTTCTCCCTAAATCTGAAGCTCACCATTTTAGCTGCAGTAGCTGGCCAAGTGGGCACGCGAAATCCCCAAGTCTCCATTTCCCAAATACTGGGGGCGGGGGTGGGTCCAGATGCTATGGTGGTTTGAATGTGGATGCCCCTCACAGGCTCGTATGTTTGCATGCTTGGTCCTCAGTTATTGGAACTGTTTGGGAAGGAGGAGGTGTGGTCTTGTTAGAGTATGTGTGGCCTTGTTGGGGAAGGTGTGTTACTGTGGTGATATTGGTAAAAAGCCCAACCTGGCCTGGCCTCTCTCTGTCTCTCTGTCTGTCTCTCTGTCTGTCTCTCTCTCTCTGTCTTTCTCTCTCTCTGTGATTTACTGATCAACTGTGAGCTCTCACATACTCCTCTAACACTGTGCCTGCCTGCCTTTCACCATGATGACAATGGACTGAGCCTCTGAAACTATAGGCAAGCCCCCAATGAAATGCTTCCTTTTATATGATGCCTTGGTCATGGTCTCCCTTCACAGCGATAGAACAGCAACTCAGACGGATGCTATGCCCACCTTTTCTCTTATAAATGTGAGTGCTAGAGAGCCCACTTCAGGTCCTCATGCTTGGACAAAGACCATTTTATGCACAGAGCCTTCTCTCCAACCCTGAGAAAGATTTTTGAGGGATAAAGCTTGTCACTGTGACCTAGTGAAATTCTTGGTGAGCCCCAGGTGCAGTTCCTCCATGACACCCTGTAACACAGTAATAAAAACTTTCATCTTGCCATCTCCATCTCCTCAGAGTTTGGGGAGCCATGGGATTATTACAAAAAGCAAGGGTATTGCATAGAAACAAATATAGAATGTCAACTGAATCTATCCCCTGAGCTACAAAGTCAATCTATGTGCCAGTTATAGCCTACTTAGAATTTATACTCCTGGCATTTGCTGGTAAATTAGCTTTTTGGAATCCCGAATGCGGTTTCCCTGGAAAACAGTATTGTAAATTTCATCTAATTTTCCCCAGTAAGTCTGCAGGAGCATGTGTAAGCCATATAAAGCACTCCCCTTTTCGCAGAAAGATTAGAAACGCTTTCACCATCCCCTCACCCGTCCTTCAGTCTCATGCCGACACAATCAGGCTTCCTTTCCTGAAACTCTCGACTAAACACCTTCCTTTGGGAGAAGCTTCGGATTGGAAAGCTTTAAAGATAAGTTGAAAAGTTAAACCGAGCTAACTGGTTCTATTTCAAATAGCATGGGAGAGTAGAGAAAACTGCACAAAAGGCTTTGTTTGTTTGTTTGTTTGTTTTTATATGTACATAAAGCAAGTGTATCTTGATGTAAAAGAGATGGAAGGGACTCAGTGATTGTCCAGTTCGCCAGCATTTCCCAAAGGCTACTTTTTGAAAGTATATGCCAATACCAGTAACACTTAAAAGGACATGGAGAGCCAGGGGCAGAGGTGCTGCCTGCAATCGCAGCGCTGAGGTGGCTGGGTCAGTTGGATGGCTGTGATTTGAGGCTAGCTCAAATAGTGAGTTCTAGGCCATCTAGGGCTACATAGTGAGACCCTGACTCACAAAAGGGACAAGGGTTGGAAGACCAACAGAATAGTTTTCGCCATAAAGAAAAACGGAGTTACATGATTTGCAAAATAAATGGATACAAATAGGAATAATCACTATAAGTGAATTATACCAGTCTCAGAAGGATGGGTGTCATGTGCTTCCTTCTACATGTGCTTTCTAGATTTTACGTAGGTACATAAAATCATGTGTGTTGTATCTCATGACGAGAGTAGAAGTGAGACTGTCTGGGACAAGGGGAACTAATGGGAGGGAAGAAGGAGGAGGAGAGAGACAGGGTGGGGAGTATCTTCAATGTACACTAGGCACTTGTATGAAGACACCTTAATGCAACACAAGACCACGTATAATGAGTGTATACATGAGTTGGGCGGGTGTGATGTTTGTGTGTGTGTGTATCTATGCAGGAGAGTGTAGCGTGTAGGAGAATTCACATGCCACAGCACACGCAGCACATATGTGGAGGCTGGAGGGCAACTATGGGCAGTGCTTGCCCCCGGGAGCACCGGGCTAGGGGGCCTGTGAGCCTGCAGGAGTCTCAGTGCCCGCATCACGCACCATAAGAGAGGCGAGGTGACAATGCGCACTACCTCACCCGACTTTCCGTTGGTTCTGTGCCTTCAGATCCGGGTTCTTAGCTCCATAGCAAGCATTTCCTCTCTTTTCATCCACCTAGCCTCAAGATGTTTAAAGCAGAGGGGGGAATAAGAGATGCCCGGAGCTCAAGTACCAATACTTAAGATGAGCAGCTCCCAACTGCCCGTGACTGTCTCCAAGGGACTCTCCATCTTCTCTGGCATTGTTTGAGCAGGGCTTGGATCCCACTGTAGCAATGTTGGGAGGCGGTGGACATTTACACAGTGACATACAGTGAAAAGTCCTCAGCTTTTCAGGGACATGCCCCTGGGGGAATCCATGTTTCTGGGAGAACCTTAAATTTTACAAGCTGTTGGAAAGTCCCCTTGCCTCTGAATCTTTCTTTCTTCCTGTCTTACCAGGAAATCTCTCTTGCCCGTACTCTGACCAGATAAAGCCATTCAAACAGAGACTTAGAATCTCCAAAATTGCTTACTAAACAGGTCTCCTTTGTGGATACTGCATCCAGTAATCCTGGCACCTAGACCTCTCTTTTCATCCCAGGATTGCTGTGAACTTGACAAGTACCTGGGAAGGTTAGTGGAGGAAGGAGATCTGCTGAAATTCTCAAAAAGTAAAAGGAAAAAATTGAATTTGAGAAAAGAAATGAGGTTCTTCACACACGAGGATTCGAGTTTGTAAAGAGAATCTCTGGCTTACTTCTAAAAGGTCAGAGGATAATTTCCAAAAAAAAAAAAAAAAAAAAAAACCTCCAGAAAACTGGCATATGTCTCTTAAACTCAGTTTACAAATACATTCTCTAGACCACCTCTAGCACAGAGGTGCGTAGCAGGCTTGTTATTAGTGGATGTCTTCAAACAGTGGATTTTATAGCTGAAAGCCCAACTTTTGTCAGCCTCTGTGTTTGCATTACCAGAAGAATTTAACATGTGATAAACTCTGCAGAAAAGCGTGTCATGTAGAAGCCTGCATCTCCAAAGAGAAAGACACCCAGCTTCAATTCCTCTGCTTAAGTCATTCACAAGACAATGGTTCCGTTTACAGCTCAGATTTTAAAGTTTATTTCGCTATTTTCCCCTAGTCCATTTTACTCCACCTGGGTAAAGTCTGCAGCATGAAAGAACTGAGAGGTCGGCTAGGTCAGTTGAGATGTTATCAGCTACACTAGCTTCTCCAAGACACTCTTTTGCCCGTGATTTCTTCTCATAAGTATGCTAATATTTTTCAAGAAGTGGATCTATAGCATGTGAGCATACCATATTACTCAAAGTTCAGATGATAAGAAACATGCAACCTGAGTTGGCTGGTGCATAGAATTAAAGTTTTTGTTGTTGAAAAAGTCATTCAGGGGCAGGAGAGATGGCTCAGTGGCTATACGTGAGTACTGCTTTTGTAGAGGACCTGAATGTGCTTCCGAACACCCATGTTACTCTCAACTGTAGCTAGGTAACTCAAGGCCCAGGGAATCTGGTATCTTCTGGCCTTCCTGGGAACCTGTGCACACACACGTACACCATGCTTAAAAATAAAAGGAAAATCCATACACAGAACAGGTGGAAACAGGGCATGGAGACACTCATCATCCAGATTTCTCAGGCAACAGCCGAAAATCAAACTAAAGGCGCCATGCTTTGGTGCTCTTCCCAGCTGAAATAAATTAGCAGTGAGTCAACATCCTGCCTTTATCAACCTCACTGACTATCAACCATCCACTAACCTCACAGCCGCAAGGGGGGAGCAGGCCTTACGCTGGGATGCCTCATGCTGATGAGCAACTGGACTGGGACCAGAAATACCATGAACAATTACAACGGCGCCGAGCATGCCTCCCTAGCTGTAACTACAGAGCAACAGCCCGTGTACAAACTGCTGCGCCTGAGTTCTGCTTGGTAAACCCAGGCTCCACACTAGCCTGCCAGGTGTTTCCTCAATGCAGAAAACCATGCCTTTGCTAAAAGGTCAAAGTGTGGCGGAAAGGCCAGGTAAGTAAGTAGGTACTCCTCTGTCTTGGGACTGTCTTGGCCAAATTCTCCTGGCATCACACTAGTGATAATGTGTCCTGTCCCATCTCCACCCTGAGCTTAGGTGTGGGGGATGTGAAGATTCTCACAGTCCTGACCTAAGCGATTCCTGTATTCCCTGTGGCAATGTTTCTCCACAATGGGCCCCCGGGCCACTGTGGAAGAGTTATCTGGGAAGCTTGTTTAAGATTTAAACCCTGGACCTAGTCCAGAACTACTGAACCAGAAGATGTGGGCGAGATGCCCAGAAATCAGCACTGTAACAAGCTCCCCTGACAATGATCATGAACTCCAAACCATGGCCGCTTTGGCTGCAGATAGAGAGTGCGGCAAGCATAGCAAATGTCTATTTCCTTGAGAATTTGTGAGTCATGGGGGAGGTGAGTGATGTCTAAATTTGTGAGGGGGTTTTGTTTGTTTGTTTGTTTGTTTTTCCTTTTTTACTCTAGAAAGCAGTGATTCCCAACTTGTGGGTCGCGACCCCTTTGGAGGCCAACCAACCCTTTCAGAGGGATCACCTAAGACTTTTGGAAAACACAGATATTTATATTACGACTCACAACAGAAACAACATTACAATTATAAAGTAGCAATGAAAATAATCTTATGGTTGGAGGTTAGCACAACAGAAGAAACTGTATTAAGGGGCCACAGCAAAAGGAAGTTTGAGAAACACTGCTGTAGAGGGAGATGCTGGCCGTGTTAGAGGCAGGGGTCTCCGAGGTTCTTTTCTATTTATTTATTTTATTAATTACAGTTTATTCACTTTGTATCCCAATTGTCGCTCCTTCCCTCATCCCCTCCCAATTCCACCCTCCTTCCCTCTACTCCTCCCATGCCCCTCCCCAAGACCATTGGTAGGGGAGGTCCTCCTCCACTTCCCTCTGAGCCTAGCCTATCAGGTCTCATCAGAACTGGTTGCACTGTATTCTTCTGTGGACTGGTAAGGCTGCTCCCCCCCCCCCCCGCTCAGGGGAAGGTGATCAAAGAGCCAGCCACTGAGTTCATTTCAGAGACAGCCCCTGTTCCCCTTACTAGGCAACCTACTTGGAGACTGAGCTGCCATAGGCTACATTTGTGCAGGGGTTCTAGGTTATCTCTATGCATGGTCCTTGGTTGGAGTATCAGTCTCAGAAAAGACCCCTTTGCCCCGATTTTTTGTCCTGTGGAGCTCTCATCCCCTCCTGAGTGAGGTATCCCAGAAGCATAAAGACACACATGGTATATACTCACTTATAAGTGTATATTAGACATAAAATATAGGACAAACATACTAAAATCTGTACACCTAAAGAAGCTAAGCAAGAAGGAGGACCTTGGGTAAGATGATCAATCCTCACTCAGAAAGGCAAACGGGACAGACATCGGAAGAGGGAGAAAACAGGGAACAGGACAGGAGCCTACCACAGAGGGCCTCTGAAAGACTCCCCAAGGTTCTTAAAGCTGGACATGCTTTGACGAAGGCACCTTGGGTAGCTTCTACCTCTTCACCTCCAGCTTGCTAGCACACGTTCAATGAAGTGCTGTGGAGAATTCAGATCCCTATCATTTGCCTGAAGACAAGATTTTCTAACCACGTCACTGAACAGAAACGAGGTTTCCCTTTAACGAGGGAATACTATAGTTCTTTCTGATGCCCCAAGGCTACACTTCAAAGGCCTACAGCTCCCAGGAGCCCACAGCTAACAAGCTGCCACACAACTTCAGTCGCATCAGTCCTTCCTGGGAGATCACCTCTACTCTGAAAGGCAGAGCTGGGGATGAGATGGATTTTCATAGCTATCCCCTGGATTGGGGAGGTGCCCTTTCTGTGGTTACGCCACCTCTACTGAGGACACTGTTTATGTGCCCATCCCTTTACAGTCCCAAGCTTGTCAGGTCTATGTCTAGAAAATACCATTTTGTGCTGGTGAGTCTATGCTTGTGCATGTCTGTGCGTGTGTGTGCCCAATTATGCACATAGAAATGAAAGCCACTTTCTTTATTTTTTCTTTTTATAGTTTCAAAAAAGTTATTATTAAAAAAGCAAAACTTTGCTAGTAAACAAAAGCATCACACACCAAGACTAACCAGACCCCGAGTTCACACAGCTCAGTGCAGTCCTACAGTTAGGAGAGGCCTTCAGTGGAAGCTGAAGGCCTCACATTACATCTCGCTCTCATTATCTAATACAGTTAACACCCGCCACCAAAGCCAAAGTGCTCATGACAGGACTAGAACTAGAAAAGCAACTAACTGGCTTTGTATTCTCATTCATAACTCATGCCGATTACCTGCATTTCGTCTTCCCTCACTCCCTAGTTTGAAGCCTTTCTTGTCCTATTTTTAATGCTATGCTGCACCCACATGTAAGGTTGTTTGCACACGCACATGCGCACACGTATATCATTGTCTAAATTCCACGTGAGACAGAACACTTGCTTTTTCTTCCTTCTTGATACCGTGTGACTTTGATTCCAAGTCCATCATTTTCTCGCAAATTTAAATTTTTTTCACTTTATTTTACTTAGAGATGAATAGTATTCGTGTGTATTCGTGTGTCTTTGTGTGTGTGTATGTGTGTGCAGTATACATACTGAAAAATATAGAAGATACTAGATGATGGAAAATATTCTATGTTTCTGGATAGGCAGAATAAATATTGTAAAAAGTCTGTACTTCTAAAATTAATTTAAAGAATTACTGCAATACCTATCAAAAGTACCATGCCATACCTTACAAGTTTAGGTAAACAATATATATGGAATCATGAAAGACCATGTATAGCCAAAGCAATCCTAAGGAGCAAGAACAGTGCTGGAGGTATCCCAGTATCCAACCTAAGATTACACCGCAGAGCTACGTGATAAAGACGGCCTGCTATTGGCTTTAAACAGAGAACCAATAGCACAGGAACTAACCTCAACTCTCAACAGAAAAATAAAAATAAAAAGTTTGTGTGCAGCAAAGGAAGCAATCAGCAGGGTTAACAGCAGCTCAGAGAGTGGGAGCTACACTGCAGACAAGAATCTAAAAAGATTTGCAGAAATACCAAGGAAACGAAACTGCCAATCAACAAGTGAGCCGAGGAACGAATACGCCGCTTAAAACAAAACAAAAAACTACACATGACCAAAACCTGTTTTAAAGTGTCAAATCTCAAGCAGAAACTATGTATCGAAGAAAAAAAATGAATGAAGGGATTAAGGCACGAGTGTGGTTGTCTTTCCCTAGGTGACATGGGACTGGCTGAGGTGCTTGTCCAGCGAGCATCACATAGAGAGCTCTGGGATAACAAAACAGCTGTAAATGACATTCAAAGCACATGCTGCTCAATTCTGAAGATTAAGGTGTCACCTTCTTGGTCACCTTTCCCATGACTGACATTCATTTCCTTTTTTATACGCACAGACTATGTAGTTGGTCACAACTCCTCTCTGTCTTGCTAGGTGTTCATCTGGGCTTCCGTTGGTGCTGGGAACCCAAGAATTGGCTACTTCATAATAAGCCAGGTCCCATTTGATTTTGGCAGCAATGGTCTCCACAGTCTCTCACTCAAGTACACTGTCTTAATATGAATGTGTAAAGAGTTCCAGCGGCTGGAGAGATTGCTCAGTGGTTAAGAACACTTGCTGTTCCTGCAGAGGACCTGAGCTCAGTTCCCAGCACCCACAAGAGGGCTGCCAACTACATGTAACCAGAAGATCTGACGCCTCTTCTGATGCCCCGGGCACCAGTCAGTACATGGTACATAGAGAGATACGTGCAAAGGAAACACTCATACACACAAGAGATTATTTTTAAAGTAACTAAACCTTTAAAACCCCAGAGTTACAGCTGTAGGCTTCTGTTACTCTGCTCCCTACCTTCAGTATAAATGTATTTCAAGGGTGATTGTCAGCTTAGGAACAAAGGAGCTATAATAAAGAAATCAAGGTACTTCGCCCGTAAATGTGAGGTGTCTGCTACCTAGGCATACGATCAGTCTCTGGATGAAAACTGCTATTGTTCCAAGGGCTAGTGAAAAAAAAAATGGGACAATGAACCAAAATTAGAGCTACAGCCCATAGCAGTGCCAGTTTAAAAGGCTGGAGTGTGGAATGCTTGAGGTGGAATAATTTATTAAGACAAAAGACCCACTTAATTCGCTCTGGAGATGAAAACATGGCACCTACCCTATTGGCGGCATCATACCGGATAACAACACAGTTGGTGAAATGATGGTGGGCACAGCAGATATTATATGAGAGAGGTTTATTGGATGGAGAGAGAGGGAGACATGATTAGGAGAGGGGAGGGGATACCCCGACAAAGGGGAGAGAGCAGGAGACACCAAGAGAGCACAAGAGCAAGAAGGCAAGAGAGCGACAAAATGGCTGGTTGGTTCTTTTATGGAGCAAGTGAACTGGCCTGCCAGGTGCATCTACCTGGCAGGCGGCACATGACATCATAGGTTGCTAGGCAACCCAGAAACAGGCTGCTGAAATAGCAACAGTTGGACTATATGAGAGGGGAAAGATGAGATGCAAGACAAACTTGAGAGCTTGGCTTGCTCTTCTCAGAGCAACTAGATTTTGTGAGAACTATTCACCCAATGAGACCAGTCTTAATATCTTCCAAGGCTGGTGTCTATGGCTTGCATTAGACCATTCTTGTTGGTTTAACAGCTGTCACACTGAGGACCAAGCGGGAGGCATGCAGATCCTTGGAGAACACACTCAGGTTATGTCAAAACCACAGCAATACTGTTTTATAGCCCAGCTTGCCACATGTGTGTTCTTGGTACAACCTTGCTGAGATTGTGAATCACATGATCAAGTTTCAGAGCTGTGAAGCAAAGCATGGCTCCATAACGAACACCTCTGTCCAAGATAATGCCCTCTTTACTGCATTTCATTGCATCTTAAAGTGCATGCTGAGTCCACAACAAGGATTTTTTAAATCCTTCTTTACTCTGTTACAGAGTTGTTGTGGGAGAGGGGACGAGCAGACCAAACTAAGATGGAGCAATTCATGCTAAGTGTCACATTGGCAAAATGAAATACAAAAGCAGTTTTTCCTGAAGACAGAGAACTCAGGTTTGATTCCCACCACCTACAGGGCAGCACATAACCCTGTGTGAATCCAGTTCCAGGATCTGACCTCCTCTATAGGCCAACCCAGGCACTCCATTCAAATTATGCACAGAGACCACGTACAGGGGAAACACCCAAACACAGAAAATAAGATTAAAATGTAAGAAAGATAAAACTAATTATTATAAGTATAAATTCTGTTCCTTTTCTGGAATATCAGACACTCAGAAAATTAAAGATAAAATATAATTATGGAAGTTAATAAATACTGAGTGCTACATGTATGATACATTTATTTCTCATGTCATTTCATTTATTTCATAAATCAGGTCTGTAAGTTTGACATCATGTAATAACATTTAAAGGCGAAGACAAGGCTCAAGCAAAGAATTCTCCCAAAGCCTCCCAGCCAATAAAATAACAGACCAACTGGTAAACCTCAAGATCACAGTTGTAAAGTCTAGATTCTAAAGCCCTGTTTATATGCTGCATGCCACATATCCTCATATTGTGAGCCACATGCGCTCTCAGATTGTATCATCAGTTCATCTTAGAATTAGTTAGACAAATTAAGGGTTTCAGAAACCTCAGACTATAGCAGCAACCTTAGCTGCTATAAAAGACACAGTCTGTGTCCAGGCTTCAGGGCTCTGTTTGTAGAACAGTTGGAAAATGAAGCATTTTGGCTTAGTAGATTTTATTGTCATAGAAGTGCATCAACAAAACATGAATCTAGAAGTAAACTTAGAAGGTAAAGGAGAGCTCTCTGTGGAGTCAAAGGAAATCTGTGGAGTTACAGTCAAGTACAGGAGGAGAAATAAATTTACCACTGTGAAGGAGAATCAAGACAATGTCTATTTGTGGCTCAGGTGATACACTTTAATTTCTCATTTTATTAGAGCGTAATGGTAAGAGATTCCCATTCATCACAGCACTGCTGTTCTCAACTAGAAAATAATTAATTCAGTTCTCACAGTAAACCTCTCTCCGAAAGGACAGTGCAGCAACACTGCCACTTGATTGTTAAAGAGCCGGTTTAGAGAACATGTCCAAGGGTGCTGCAGCAGACAGAATAACAGCCCCCATTACTGTGAGCCTGGGGCTGTGTCATTTTCACAGAAAAAAAAAAAGGTTCTGTAAACGATAATTAAGTTGAAGATCTCAAGAGGAGAAAACTGTCGATTCATTGTCAAAGTAAGTCAAATCACAGGATCCTTTCAAAAGAGAAATGCTGTTACAGAGTTGGAGAAATGAGGATTTGAACAAAACCCTTGGCCACAAGGATAAAAGAAGGGAACTTGGAAATAGGAACGGGCTCCTAAAAGCTACAAAAGATGAGGAAATGGATTGTCCCCCAGCTCTCCCTGAAAGGAGCACAGCCTTGACAACCCTTGTGCTAGCCACTGGGACATGCAGGCATGCACCAGAGTACTTTCTGTACTCACCTCCATAGCAGTAACAATACGTTAGCTTTGCTCCAAGTCTAGGCTGACTTGTTACAGCAACAATAGGCGGCTAAAACAGATGCAGAAGGAAACCTGGAGTCCTCGTCAGTATTACCCGAGTGCTGCCATTGGTCACCGTGTCAGTCTCTTCCAATGCGACTGTTCTAAAATAACCTGTGATGTAGTATCCCTAGCCCTCAGATAAGAAACATCAAGTTGGCTTGAGCTGGAGAGATGGATCGGCAGTTAAGAGCACATTTGCTCTTCCAGAGGACCTGAGTTCAGTTCCTCCCACCTCTCAAAGTGACTCACAACTGCCTGTAACTCCAGTTCCGGGAGGGCCAAGGCCCCCTTCTGAACTCCATGGGTACTGCACTCACATGGGCACATGCCCACACATAGAGAGACACATGTACACACACCTAGAAAAATAACTTTCAAGAAAGCAGGAAAAGGAGGCTTGAAGTTGTTAGATGGCTCAGGTAAAATCGCATAGCTATCAGTTAAAAGCACCCCTTTGTCCATTAGCAAACTCTGCTTGTTTCCTATAGCCTGTACTCCTGCAACGCATCACGGTTCTTGACCTCTAGTAGAGGCTAGAGTGGAGACACAGCCTGGCATCAGAAAGACTATGATAGTTATAATAACCAATAGGTATGCAGTTCCTGGGGAATATTTCTAACCCATGTGATATTTTGAAACCAATGGTCTTTGCAAAGTTCAGAAAGTGAAATTTGGACCCTAAGTACCTAAGAATGTGGCAAATGGCAATTAAGGTTAAAAAAAAAAAGTTTGTGAGACCTAATTTATTATGACTGGTTTCTTCATTAGACCCTCAGGACAACCTAAGGGTTAGATAAACAAAGGAAAGGGCAGGCATATGGGTCCTAGTGTGAAGACAGTCGTCTGTGAGTCAAAGATGGACCAAACCCGATGAACCCTTGGTCTTGATTTGTGGCCTCCAGAACTGAGAAAATCTGTTCTTGAAGCTGCCAGGTCTGTGTGTTTGTCACTGTGGCCTACCAAACTCACAAGTGTTCCCTCTGGCACATGGCCCTGCCCTTTCCCCCAGAGATGGATTATACCATCTTAGTGAGGTCTTGGTGAGGCCTGTGTACTGGGTTGCTGTTTTTGCATTAACTGACGTCAGTTCTCCTTGTGGGAAGTGAGAGGACTTTCTAAGAAGTCAGAGGTGTTCACAGATGCTCATATGAATGCCACCCTGCATGGTAGCATTGGCTTTGCAAATAGCGGGAGTCGTGATTTATTTAGCAGTCATGCAATAATTCCGACTGAATTTTATCAGAGGTCCAGCAGCTATGGGCATCTTTTCAGTTCTTACCTGTCTGGGTAAATCTCAGTAACCCTCGCTTTACTGGCTCTCCATTTCCTTCTGTGTTTATACCCCCACCTTTCCTTAAGAGTTTGAGAATCAAAAGGAGCTTCAACAATCTACCTGTGGTGTCCTGTAGGTAGGTCCGCACACAACACTCTCTCCTTCCGTGTGGCCTGTGTCCTAATTGCTTCTTTCAAAAAATTAGTTCTTTGAGAAGTTTATGCATTTTGATCACACTTGTCCAACTCTTCCTAGACCCTCTGTCCCATCCCTTCTCTATGCACCAAACCTCACATCCTCTTTTCCTCTTTTTCACCCACCAAGTTCACCTTGTGCAGCCCAAATACTCTTGGATGTGTGGCCTTCTGCTGGGCAGGAGTTTGGCTTAGCAGGAACAACACTTTTAAAGAGCAGAGTATGAGCCAGAGAGAGCTGGAAAGCAATGTTCCTCCACGGTTTCTGCTTCAAGTTCCTGCCCTGACTTCCCTCAGTTATGAACTGTGTGACCTGGAAGTATAAGGCTGGCATGACAGTTATGAGCTGCCTGGCATGAATGATGGGAACTGAACTTAAGTCTTCTGCAGGACCAATAAGGACCCTTAACCACTGAGCCCTCTCTCCAGCCCTGGGCAGTTGTTTTACCCGAATAGAAATTTTGCTGTAGGTAGTTCATGCCCTTGGTGCACCGCTCCCAAACGGACAATTGGTGTGAAAGTACAAGCACAAATACTTCTGGTCTGTCTCAGAGACCCACACAATTGAATTCCATCTTAAAGACTCTAGTTGCCACCTCTAAACTGTCTCTGCATTTAATATCATACATTTGGGAGGATGCTTCTACATCTCATTTACTGTGATAGTGCACTTGGTTCCTCTTTTTTTTTTTTTTTTTTTTCTTTTATGGAACAGGCCTTACCCATGTAGCCGGGCTGTGGTTAAAATTCTGGCCCTTCTATCTCAGACCCCGACATGATAGAATCTGAGGCCTGTAGCCCCACACCCAGCTTGTGCAGTAGTTTTGTAATAAATTTGAAATGATTTCTTTCTATACTCTATGGCCCAAGATACTACAAATACTTACTTTAAGGCACAAACATCACTTGTTACAATATAATTTTTATGATAATCGTGTTTCCTGAGAGTGTGAGGTGGTATCTATAACTTAGATACTGATCATGGGTAGCAGAGGGAACCCTCTCCCCCAGTAAGCTTTCTGTCCTCTGCCACATCACAGAACATCTTATTAATGAATAACACTATCTCGATTGTTTATGTCTTCCCGACGAATAGTTGCTGGGCACATTCACACCACAAAAGCCAATCGCAATAATTGAAAACTCACTTAACGTGATGGTGAGCCATGTCTCAGAGACATAAATCTATGCTTATAAGACGCAGGCTTATGAATTTCTTATCATGACCCAGGAAAGCCACAGCGTCACCCAGAGGCTTCACTTTCACAGTGTCTGTAAGTTACTCTCTTTGAATGACAGATTACTTGATGAAAGAAAAGCCTATTTTTTGACCCAATGTTTTAGTAGTTATCTGCATTTCAGAAATCAGAAAAATGTTTAGGTGACCTCTTTAATAAATATACAGATGACATCATTAGTTTTTATTATCAAACTATTAAGCTTATTAAATCTTATGTTCATTGAATCATTATCAGTTTTAATTGAACTGTTAAATTGTGGTTTACACTTGCTAGTACGTAAGAGGATCAAATTTACCGTCCAAACTTGAAACACGAGTACAAAAGAGAGTATTAGTATTAGTAAATTTCCTTCACTAGAAAAATAGATATAAATTATATCTGTATCAGGCAGCATGTCAGCTGTGGCCATAAAGCTAACAAATAAATCTTTTCTCCATAATATCAAGGATAGGGTAGTTGATGTCTTTTCGTCTCCTTTTGTTCTAAGGGTACTATGAGTTTAAGAGCTGAGAAGATGGCCTGGTTGTTAAGTTTCCTGCCTGGCAAACACCTTAGTTTAGTCCCATCATCACACAAATAGCAGGCCTGAGGGCTTCTGTCACCCCAGCAGGAAGGGAGAGGGAATGGGTGGAAACAAAAGATCCTTGGGGCTCATTGACCAGCCAGCCAATTTTCTGCAAAAGACCCTGTCATGAAAAACTAAGGTGGAAAATGGTGGAGAAAGATGCATCATCCTATGGCTTTTACACATCCTTGTACACACATGAACAAATACCCAATAACACTTCCACACACACACCCCACACACACATGAATACTCTGATTTTCATTAAAAATCTATTGCTGTGTATGACATTTTCTCCTTCCGGAATGAGTCCAAACATTGGTTCAACACAAAGCCCATATTATAATAGGGCGCAGAGCAGAAAACAAACCCCAGATCTCTTTAGCATCCGAGCATGACTCCCTGGTGCTACACAGATCTCTTCTTGGAACCCAGCTCATTTCAAAGCTCTGCCTATTCCACATTACATGGAAGGACGGAAAGTAGAATCAATTATTTTGTCTAGACTCTGTCAATCAGTGTCACCCACCAAAGAAAAAAAGCAAGCCTGGAGCACAATGACAAACGAGACAACAGACGTGGTCACGGCTAAACTGGAAACCTGTCCCCATACAGAGCTCACAGATAATGTCTGGCCTTGCCTAAGCCTTCAGATTATGCGCCTTGTAGAAATCTGCGGAGCTAACGCCCACGTATGCCGAAACTTAAAACTAATTGTAAAGGAAATCTGAGTCCTTTCAGGAAAAGAATAGCATAAAAATATCCTTATCCCACGCAGCTAAATTTAAAACACATTTTGTTTTGTGACAGCGTGAGATACTAAAATTGAAGTGCTCTTGCTTCAAGACCTCGGGTTCTTAAAGATTATGATCTTGTTCGCTTTGGGTGGCTGTCATTCAAATCACTGTGCACATACTCAATAGCTCATGTAGTTCTAGAATACAGACAAAAGAAGGCAACTAACTATATCTCCTGCAGAGCCTGCTTTTCCCCTGTGGAAGGACAGAGAGCAGACCCCAATCTCAATCAGGCACATTCAATATCTTCGTACAGGAGAAAGAACAAAAGACAGACGGAGGTCCATTTTTGTGTTTAGTTACGCACAGTGTTACTTTGTTATTTTTCTAGTAGGGCTAATGATGGACTATCATAACAAGTACTTCTGGAAACGGAAACCTAACAATCCCCAGAGCGTGGTGAGTGTCTATGTTCAGTTCTTCAGTGAGAGTCAACATTCTAGGCGTGCTGGAAAGCACCTGCAGGGAGCGAGAAGTGCCAAGGGGTGCTTTCGCAAAAAGCAGAAACAAAGAGCTACTCTGGTTTGCCTGCAGCCACCTCTGCCGAGTGGCGTGGCGGAGTGAGGGATGGACAGGGTATCTATCCTGCTGTGTTGCGCTGCGGAGTGAAGGTCATTCCAGGTGTTTGAGAGCTAAGGGTTCTTGCAATGCTTTTTTGTGGAGAGAACTCATTATGAGTTAATGATAAAACCGACTTGATCTTTGTTTTGAAATGTGACACGGAGACCATCTGGAGGAGGTTCATGTGGTGTCAGTTAGAAATCCAGTTTCAGACACCAGCACATATCTACCTAAAACAAAACAAAACAAAAAGCCAGGGAGGGAACAATAACAAAAGAAAAGAGGTGTCTAGAAGAACACAAAAGTGCATTGGGTGAAATTTTTTAATGGGACCTGGGGAATCAAACACACCCCTGTGTACATTGTGATCACTGCAAAATGCTGACTAGCCATGAAAGGGCTTCCCGGGATTTCTCTAGGTTGTCCTGTGGCAGTGTCTGTCTCCTGATGCCTGGCTTCCAGATCCTTGGTCTTCTGGTCCAAGTGTCAAATGAGTCTTCTCCAGAGAGGCAGAGTGAAGCGAAGCACAGAGCAGCTGCAAAACTATTCCCGAATTTGGTCAAAGTCGCTGGTGGTTTGTTGGTGATGAAAGGCTTACAGCCTGAAGCAGGGCAAACAAACTCCCATCACAGAACCGATTTCCTTGTCTCCGGGAACCTTTGTGCTTGACCCTCCAGTGCTCAGTTGATTAATATAGGACTCACTGCTCATCAGAGACACTTCTTTTTGATAAGGTTCATACAGAGAGCCACAGCTAGTCAGTGCAAAGAAAAAGTGACTGTAGAGTGCTTGTCCCAAAAGGGACATCTATATCACATTTCCTTCCCCCACAGGCTTAGGGGACACCAAGAAGAAGGGCCAGAAAGTCAGACAAGCCAGAGGGCCTGGACGGTTCCTGTGAACAAGCATCTCCCGGACATGAGGAGGATTTGCAGCTGGGAACTCTCCAATGCTGCCACACTATGCAAGCTCTGCACAAGATCAACCCAGTCAGCCTTTCAGCATGCCTAGGCGAAGGGCTCCAGGGCCCACTGCTACATTGCAGCCACGGGCTGCCAATGGCTGCTGAGGAGCAGGCAGTTCTCTTCAGAGGGGTGGCCCCAGGTAGACTGCTATGTCCTAGTGAACAGCCCTATATCCACACACATATGGCATTGCTAATTGTACACCGCAGTGAGTCATCCAGGGAGAAAAAGGTGGAGAAGGAGGAGGAGACAGCAGAAGGTTAGAGGGATGGGAGGAAACCCAGGAAGAGTTGAAGGGGAGTTTGAGGGGTAGATACTATGATCCAAATATTCATGTATGAAATTCTCAAAGAATAAATTAATTAATGATGTTTTTTTAATCTCCTTGACCTAGTCTCTCCCTGGTGGTCAGTCTCCAAACCCCAGACTTCTCTCTCCTTAATGTTGGCCCCTCCTCTACAAATCAGGTCAGGACTCATCAACGGGGTTTGTACTCTCTAAGCCTCAGAAAGGTTTGATTTCTCCTCCACGAAAATCAGGAGTCCCAAAGAGATGATTTGTGTTGGGTGCTTATAATAAAATGTTATCCTCTTGAGACTTCAAAATGGTGTATTACAATCTAGTCAGTCACAGGCAGAAAAAAGAAGACATATCTGAATTATTAGGAAGCCCTCCAAACAGACCTGACAAGTGTTTACTCCTAAGAATACTTACTGAAGCTTCCAAAGAGCACAGGGAGTCTAGCACGTGGGTGAGAGCCTGTTTTCCCCTTCACAGGGTATGTTACCACATAAGTATGCAAGCATCCGGAAGGCATGAAGGCCTTCAGGGCTCTCATGATGCTCCTAGCTTTGGGGTTGGTGGTCCACAAGCACAAAGCAGAGAGAGACTGGGCCTGGAGAGGGCTTTTGACATACCTCCTCCAGCAAGGTCACACCTCCTCATTCACCCCAAATAGTCCCACCAACTGCGGCCCAAGCGTTCAACTATTGGACCTTATTAGGGCCATTCTCGTTCAAACTACCACAGTGAGAGACCCTGTTTCAAAGAAATAAGGTGGAGAGGGATCGGAAAAGACACCTAATGTTAGCTTCTGCTCTCTACACGCATGCGCACATACATGCACATGCCACATGCATGTATGTACTCACACACACTTGAAAATGTATTTATAACACACACACACACACACACACACACACACACACACACTAGAAAAACCCACTATAGTCTAATGCAATGGTTCTCAACATTCCTAATGTTGCCACTCTTTCATACAGCTCCTCAAGTTGTAGTATTCCCCAATCATAAAATTATTCTTGTTGTTACATCATACCTATAATTTTGCTGCTGTGTTTTTCCATGGTCTTAGGGGACTCCTGTGAAAAAGTCAGTCGACCTCCAAAGAGGGTCATGACTCACAATTAAGAGCCAGTAGTCTAATGGAAGCCCTACAAAGAGGGGTATCTTGCTTTTTTCTGTCCACTACAGATCGTCTGGTGCTTGAGCTGTTCGTCTTATAGAGGAAGAATTCAACTGAATTCTGAACTATGCACCAACAATAAAAGAGAGGAGAAAAAAAAAAAAACAACAAGAAACTTTACTGTAAACTGGGAGTATATTACTAAAAGGAATATAAATCCATTCAGAAAGACTGATTTGAGCAAGAAATTGAGATCCCTAATAAGATTTTCTGACTTGGACATTTCTCTTGCTTTTCTTTGGGTGCTTTTGCAAAGATTATGATAAATCTCCTCCGAGAAAGCACATTCCCATGATTTATCCTCTCCGAATCAAATTTATCCTCTTAAAATCAAATTTTAAGCAAGAAAATGTTCCCTCGGTGTCTTTTCGCACACGTGAAATGAGGTGAAATTTTATTTTGCTGTAAACCAAGTCGTGCGGCAAGGCGCAACGTAAAGAGTGAGGAGAGGGGGCTGGAGGGACTGCTCAGCAGTTGAGAACACCTCCTGTTCTTCCGAGGGCTTGAGTTTGGTTCCCAGCCCCCACTGCTCACAACCACCTGTGACTCTAACTCTGGGGACGCTGAGACCTGCTTCTGGCCTTCAGGGACACATGCACAACCTGTGCACAAAGACATACATGCACGTATGCGCGCACATACATGAAAATAAACGTGTGTCCTTAATTCTCTCAAGAAGGGGGAAGGTGAGTGGGCGTGCAGGCAGGAGTGTGATTTTGAATTGAATTCAGATCACAGTATTTTTATCTTTTTTGATTTTGCCCTCAGACAGCGCAGGTTAAGAGAGCAGCATCAGGAAAGCCTGGAATTTCCGTCTCCCATCTTTCCATGAACCTAAATGGCGTGAGTCCTGGAGAACGGGACTAGTAATACGAAAACGGCACAAGAGCATGCCGCAGCAACAGGGGCAGCGGCTGGCAGTGGAGTGGGTCTCTCCAACAGAGCTATCCCTGTCTCAGACACGAGAGCTGGGGCAGCTAGAGAGGGGAAACTGGCCCAAGCTCCTAGCAGCAACCGCACTTCCACTCTTGTGTAATTTCATTGACATTAGCCCAGGTTAGCCCCTCCCCCCATTTTGTTTTAAACTGAGGTGATATCTTCTCCTATTTCTAACTAATATAAATAAGACAAAGGGTTGAAAACTGATGACACTATAACTCCTTGGTCCTTTTTTAACTCAATTGCTTCTCGGATAGCTCCAGAAGATTTGTTTAAGTTAGATGTCTCTGTTTTCAGGGACTCAGGCTTTCTGTAGGATAAGGGATACAAGACAGGTTGTATGAACGCGCTCACATTTCCACAATTTCATCATCCTGAGGTTTCATCTGGGCAAAAGTGATATTTTCATTCACACTGTCTTTATACTTATTATTGGGCTGTATTCGGCGAGCCTAGATTCAAGGCATAGAAAGAAACAAGACAGGTTTCTGACCTCAGAGTTCAGAGTCTGCTACAGAAGGAAGAGAGAAATGGAAGTCCTCGAGTGACAGTGTGGTGTGGTCGAGTGGGCTAACGCAGCTGAACCGGGCACAGAATGACCGTGGAGGGGCTCAGAGCTTTGTGGCAGAGTGACAGGAACAGCGCCCTGAACACTGAGTGCATGCCTGTTCCCCGGTGGGTTTGGGGAAGTGAAAGGAAGACCACCCACTTTGAGGATCTTGCAGAGAGAAAACAAAACACAGACAAGCAAACAGCAACAACAAACCCCCCAGAATACGGGGTTGCCTCATCCAGCCTCGGTCTGAGGCTTTGTGCCTAGTCTTTTTGCATCTTGTTATGCCACGTTTTCTTGATGTCCCTGGGAGGCCTGCTCTTTTCTGAAGGAAAACGGAGGCCCATAGATGTGGAAGAGAGGGGAGGTGGAGGGCTGAGAGTGAAGAGGATGCACTGTAAGAGAAAAGAATAAATACAAAAATATGTTTTTAATGGCAGTCTGCTTACCATTCCAGCAAAACTGGCTCACTGTCAAATTCTTGTCATTGTCATTGTGATACATAAATCAATATTCATGAGATGGTTTAAATATGCATCTCTAGGCTGGCTAACAAAACTTGAAGTCCAGCATAATGTAGTTATGGTATAGTACTTTAAACTTTTCAGCGCTTTCAAAATTTGTTTCCATCTACCTTAGTTTCAAAATCTCTGATCAAGTTTTTTTTTCTTTTTCCTAAAGCCAGGCTAAATATTCCTCTCATCTATTTATACACTGTAATTATACCTCTACATAAAGTAATGGGACTGCAAGTACCCAGCTCACCATGGTGATGTTGGAGATTATAATGTATCGAAGTATCCAGCCCCGTTGTCTCTCTCGACAGCCGTTGGGATGACAGCCATTGGCAGCCTGTGAGACATCTATTTCTGCTGCAGTTTTTCTCGGTAACTATTAGGTTCATGGAGATTCACCTTGGACAGTAAGCAACTAACGCACACTCTCCCCAGAGCCCAGCCAGCTCTCCATGTAGTCAGTAACCAGGTCGCTTAGACGCTGGTTGATTGAAATTGTCAATGTAAGGGGATCTAGAACCAAGTGTACCTTGGGGGACGTGAGGGAAGGTTGTTTCCAAAGATGGTTACTTATGGTGAGAAGACCCACCCTGGATGAGGTGGGCACCGTCCCCAGGGGCTGGGATCCCAGAACGAGTAAAGGGAGAAAGGAAGCCAAGCACCGGCCTTCGCACGCTGCTCCCGAACTGCCGGTGCGATGGATGCTTCACAGCTGAAACTGCTAACTGCCCCACCCTCTCCTGCCACAAAAGGCTCTCCCTCAACCCTGCCTCACCACCATGTCTTCCTTCCTGTTCACAGCCAGGAGACAGGGAAGCACCACACGCGCCTCTATCTGCACTTGACCTCAGCCTGTTTTATTCCTAAACATTGTGGTAAAGACAAACACTGGGTTCTTGAGGTGGTTAGCAGACGCTACAGTCATTTGGCTTTATTAATTCAATTGTGTGCACTTGAATGCCTCTATGTGCCCACGTGTATGTCCGATACCCTTGAAGGTCAAAAGAGAGCATCAGATCCCCTGGAACTGGACTCACAGACAGTTGTGAGCTGTCTGTGGGTGCCGAAAACTGAACCCAGGTCCTCTGCAAGATCAGAAGGGCTCTTAGCTGCTGGGCTACCTCTACAGCCCCCCCCCAGACATTTTTATTTATGCTGGCTTCAACAGGAGCCCCCTATTTCACCTCAGGTGACTCATTAGCTAAGTAAACGAGTAAACAGAGCAAACATGTCAGAACAGAGAAACAGCAGAGGGAACTACAAAACAAGAATTATTTTTTTATATGTAGGCGTGTGAATATGCATGTGTGTGTATGTATATGTGTGCAAGAGAAAGAAGATTTTTATACCTTAAGGTAGTGGAATGCTCTCTAATCTTAGGTAGTTTATCTTTCTTACACAGGAAGCATCATTATTGACAGTTAAGAATGACTGGTTTATTTATTTATCTCTTGCTCTTTATGTGACTACGTGTATGTTCTGAGTGTGTTCGTTTCTGTGAGAGTTCATGCGTGTGGAGGCTAGCAGCTGACCTCAGATGTCTATTACCTTATTTTTGGAGGTGGTTTCTTCCTGGCCTGAGGCTCAATGATGAGGCTGTTAGTGAGCCCTGGGCATCTGCCTGTCTATACATCACCAATGCTGGGTTACAGCCTCATGTCAACACACCTGGGTTTTGGCATGAGTTTAGGGCATCAAAATCAGGTGCTAACACTTGTGCAGCGAGCACTTTCCCAGCTGAGTTACCAAATGGGCAAACGCCCAACGTGTTTCTTTTCTTTGCTAAGTTCCCCTGTTACACCAGCAGGCCCAGACAGAACTGGACTCTGGGTTCTTTTTAAACCCATAATTAACTGTATAAAATATAAATATAAAAGCTTTACTTGCGGGGGCATGATAAATGTTTACTCCCTATCTTGAAAAGTTTTTTTTTTCACTGCATTTTTAACAATAAAAATAGGAAAATGATGATTGGATCAAGCCGACATGTTTTAACATAGTGGTCTAATGTCTTGGGGATTTCTGAAGCTGATGGCCATGAACATGTAAAACAGCAAATGATAACAGCTCTGGGCAGGAGAGTCACTCCAGCTTATCAGTCAACCTCAGCACAGAATCTCGATTGCCAGAAAGAAGTATAGATAATACCATTCAACGCCCTGACTTTGTAACTAGTAATCCTAATGACAGAAAGGGCACATGACTTTCCTAAGGGTCTCGGTGTCTGAGGGAGAAGGAAAGACAGATCTACAGCCTCCCAGGCTTTGAGGCAGTGTGCTCAGAGGCACAAAAGCCAGACTTGGACTTGTCTGCACATGTTGATGGTTAAAGGCGATGCTTAGCATCGGATTTGACTCCTCCCCTTCTTCCTCCTCAGTTCTTCAGGAAGGTCCAATGATACACACAGGCACTTTGCAAAAGAGATTAGCGTATTCTGGAAGGGGGAAGCCTAATTTATACTAAGGTAAAGGTGCCAGCCATTCCCTTCTGCCAGTACCAGTCTTCGTGTCCCACGCCAGTCACTGCAGTGGTGTTTATATGAGTTATGTCGCCTCATAATAAATCCCATTTAGTGAAATGATTTTCTCTCCTCCCCAGGAGGCTCACTAGTTTCCAGTACCTTTCTTCCACCCCTTAAAGTACTCTCTTTAGGAGAGTAGAGGCGTGAGGTAACCAAAGTAATTTCAAATATCAGTTTCTTCCATCAAAAGTGTTGCTTGTAACTTGAAGCTTTTAAACCATCAGAGCAAACATAAACGGCAAAGGTAATCTGACCACAAACTCAATTTGAGAAAATTCTTCTGTAGAGTATGTGGAATGCTTCTGGTAGCTGTTAGCTGCTAGCTGGTCTGCTTGAATACATCTCACTCTCTCCCAAACATAAGTCATGGTAATATCAGTATTAGATGCTCATCAGGGTGCCGTTACTCCCATAGACAATTCCAGTTTTTATTGTAGCTAGTCGATTAGATTTTATGACTCCTTGTGATACCAATAAAGACCTACAACTCCACCCAGCTATTTTATTTAATAAAATTGAGTAGAGTCAACCAAGAAAATCAATCTGGAGAACCAAGGAAACATAAAAGGCAATGTTCTCAAATAGGAGAATGAATACATGAATTTATAATTTGACTTAGTAATTCAAAATGAAAGGTCAGATCATGTCCCTGAGCCAGGATGTAGCAATGACTGTTGTTACACAGTAATTTAATAAGTGAATGAATGAGCAACTAAACTTGTAGCCATGGTAACAGATTTCTCTGAGACTTTACTGAAAACAGATTTGCCTGAGAAAGCAAAAGCTTTGTTATTCATACAGGCTGGGTTTCATATAAGAGAGAATTAAGACATAAACAAGAACTCGATGCTAATGTTTCTGATATTTACTGTTAGTAAAATACTTACGGTGTTTATAGAAACATGAGATATTTTATCAAATATTGGTTACAAAGAGCATCTTTCTATTCCCTGTCCCCAACTTATATAACTCCCCCAAGGGGCGTTATTAAAAGGTGGGAATATCTGGGAAGTGAGCATGTTTCTACGAAGTCATAGGCTGAAGTGTCTCTGATTGGATTAAAGACCTTGGAGAAAGAAGGAGAAACAGAGAGAGAGACAGAGACAAACACAGAGAGAGACACACAGAGAGACACAGAGACAGAAAGACAAAGACAGAGAGGCAGAGACAGACAGAAACGGGGAAAGGTAAGGAGGGAAAGAAGGAGAAAGGGAAGAAAGAAAAGAAGGAATGAAGAAAGAAACTCAATCTCTTTTTTCTTGCCATGTGGATGTAAAACAAGAAGTTAGTCATTGGGCAAAGGGAGGCAGCTCAGTGGATAATGGTGCTTGTTGCCAAGACTGACAAGCTGAGTTGAAATTCCCATGGTAGAAAGAGAGAACTGACAATTGCAAGTTATCTTCTGACCCCCACACATGCACCATAGCATGCATGCATCCAAAGACATACACTAAGTAAATAAAAAACTTTTATTGCAAATAGATTCTTTTCTCATACAGTATATCCTGATTGTAGTTTCTCCTTCCTCTACTCCTCCCCGTTCTCCCATACCTCCCCTCTCCTTCATATCCACTCCCTTTCTGTCTCTCATTAGAAAAGAAAAGGCTTCTACAATGAAACATGACAAAATAAAATGTAGTATGAGTAAGCAAAAACTTTCATATCGAAGTTGGACACTGCACCCCAACAGAAGGAAAAGAGTCCCCAAAACAGACGAAAGAGTCAGAGACCCACTCATTCTCAGAGTCGGGAGTCTCATAAAAATAATAAGCTGATAACTATAATATGTGCGCAGGGGAGCTGGTGTAGACCCATGTAGGCCCCGTGCTTGCTGCTTCTGTCTCTGTGAGCTCGCATGCCCCTTGCTTGAGTTAATCAGAAGGCCTTATTCTCCTCGTGTCCTCCATCCTCTGTGGCTCTTACAGTCTTTCCACCCCCTCCTCTACAAGATTCCCAGAGCCCTGGGAGGAGGGATTTGATGCAGATCTCCAATCTAGACTCTCTCTGCATAATGTCTGGCTACGGGTCTCTACATCTGTTCCTACCTGCTGCTGAGAGATGTCTCTCTGATGATGACTGGATAAGTTACTCATCTATGAGGATAGTAGAACATCATTAGGACTCATTTTATTTATTTTTTTAGACCAGTCATGTTTGATTTTACCCTAGGTGTCTGGGCTATCTAGTCTCTGGTTCTTGGTCACCCAAGCAATGTCAGCCTTGGGTTCCTTCTTGTGGAGTGGGCCTTAGGTCAATCAAATCACACAATGGTTGGCTACTCCCACAAGTTTCGTGCCACTGTTACCTCGGCATATTTTGCAGGAATGACAGATTGTAGGTCAAATGTTGTATGGCTGATCTGGTGTTCACATTTCTTTTTCAGTAGCTTGCAGAGTACCTTCCTAAACTAAAGAGACTAGAACGTAGGGGCAAGGGTTCCATGCAGGCACCTGCTCAACTTCTTCATGTTTGACAAGTTGTGTGGATGCTGTCCTCAGCAATGGGGCCCTGCTGCCGGTTTGCAAAGAAAACTTTTAGTCTTAGCATCAGTTTGTGGATTTCCATGGGCCTCCACTGGCCAACACCTCAGCTGAATGCAACCCAGGGCCTCCACTGTCAGCTTTGCCTGGCTACAAGAGATGGCCAGTTCTATTAAAAATTCTCTCTTTAGATCTGTGCCCCATTCGTAATTCGATTATCAGGTTTTTTTTCATCTAGTTTCTTTTTATATTTTGGATATTAGTCCTCTACTGGATGCAAAGTTGATAAAAAGCTTTTCCCATTCTGTAGGCTGCTGCTTTATCTGGTTGATGGTGTCCTTTGCCTTACAGACACTTTCAGTTTCGTGAGGTCCCATTTATTAATTGTTGATCATAGTGCCTATCCTATTGGTGTTCTCTTAAATCATCTGAACTGAAGAAAGCCATCTCTTGTGCCACTGTGTTCAAGGCTCTTCCCCACTTTATTTTCTATTAGGTTCAGTGTATCTGGTTTTATGTTGAGGTCTTTGATCCACTGGTTTTATGTTGAGGACGAGTTTTGTGTAGGGTGATGAATATGAATCTATTTGCATTCTTCAACATGCAGATATCCAGTTTGAACAGCAACATTTGTTGAAGATGCTTTCTTTTTTTCCAGTGTATATTTCTGACTTCTATACCAAAATGCAGGCACCCATTTGTATTTGGATTTATGTCTGGGTCTTCAATTCGATTCCATTGATCAACATGTCTGTTTTTATGCCAATACAATGTAGTTTTTATTACAATAGCTCTGTAATGCAACTTAAAATAAGGGATGGTGTTATCTCTAGCAGTTCTTTTATTGTTCAGAATCGTTTTAGCTATTCTGTTTTTTTTTTCCATATGAAGTTGAGAATTATTGTTTTGAGGTCTGTAAAAAATGTTTTGATGTTTTTATGGGGATTGCATTGAATCTGTAGATTGCTTTGGATGGGATGGCCATTTTTACTATGTTAATCTTACTAATCTTTCCATCTTCTGATATCTTTTTCAATTTCTTTCTTCAAAGGCTTGAAGTTTTATCATGCAATCTTCCACTTACTTGGTTAGAGTCATTCCAAGATATTTTATATTATTTTAGACTCTTGTTTCCTAATTGTTTCCTAATTTTTCCTGTGAGTCCACTTGTCACTTGCATATAGGAGGACTATTGATTCTTTTGAGTTAACCTTGTATCCAACCACTTCCCTGGAAGTGTTTATCAGTACAAAAATTGCTCTGGCAGAATTCTTAGCGTCACTTATATATACTATCATATCATCTGCAAATAATGATACTTTGGCTTTCTTTTTTCCAATTTGTGTCTTTTTGATCTCCTTCAGTTGTCGTATTGCTCTAGCTAAAGTTCCAGTACTACACTGAACAGATATGGAGAGAGTGGGCAGCCTTGTTTTATTCCTGATTTTAGTGGAATTGCTTTGAGTTCCTCTCCATTTAATTTAATATTGGCTATAGGCTTTCCATAAATTACCTTTATTTTATTTAGGTATGTCCCTTGTATCCCTAATCCCTCTGGGACTTTTATCATAAAGGGGTACTGGATTTAAATAAATAAAGTTTAAATGTGATTTAAATATTTTTAAGGAGTTGTCCATTTACACCCCAGAAAACAGACCCTCTCCAGGTACTATACCTGATGTACTTTAGTCAAAATTGTATTTCTTATCTTCGAGAACTGTAAAAAATAAAAATGTGTCACTTAAGCCAGCCAGCTAAAAAAATATTGCATTTCCCCTATAGTTTTATACAGCAGTAAATAGTCACGCATTAAATTTATGAAGTATAAATTGGGCCTGAAAAGATGGATTAGCAGTTAAGAGCACACACTTCTCCTCCATGGAATACAAGATCAGTTCCCAACATGCATGTTAGGTACCTCACAACGACCTATAATTCCAGCGCCTGGAGATCTGATGCCCTTGTAGGCTTAGTTTTAGACCTTTTTAAAAGAAGTTATTTGGGATGAGTTTACTCTTCATTGTCCAGGTGCCAGCAGTCCAGTCTAAAGGCCAACACCAAGCAGCAACATGGATCAGCACAATTCAGAAGATCGGGACAAGTCAGCGAAAGCCACAGGCTCAGTTGGATTGCCCTGAGAAGTTCTCCGGACTGTTTCTATCTGAGAAGTCAGGTGTCGAAGCATCAGCACAGTGATGTCGATCCAAAACACGATGTCTCAATGTCTGTGGGCTTCTACATTTCTCCTCGCCGCAGAGTCCACCCATGGATGTTCTCCACTGGCCAAAGTCATACCCCTTGCACAAGAGAGCTCCCAGCAAAAACATCATGTGCCCTCTCACAAGGCAGCCTCCAGCAAAACATCACATGACTCAACTGATTCTTCAAAGAAACCAGAAACTTCCACTTCATGCCCTCTGCTGGCCCCCATGTGCCCCAGCACTCACATAGCATACATTCATTCAGATGCTCGCATGCGTGTGCACACACACACATAAACACACACACACACACACACACACAGAGAGAGAGAGAGAGAGAGAGAGAGAGAGAGAGAGAGAGAAAAGTTACAGATAAAAACACAATTTGAAGCAAATTTGCATGACAATGTGTATGAACAGGCCTCTGGATGGCCTTTAAAGAGAAAGATAGATTTTCACACTAAGACAGGCAACACAGAAAGAGCAGACAGCATTTGGAAAGAGGAATAGTGTTATCAGGAAATTCAACAGATCACAAGAGAGGTTGAGTTGGAATGAATGAGGTTCAAAGTATACTATGTACATTGTGTGAAAGTGTCATGACAAAGGTTATAATTTTTCACAATGAATATAAACTAATAGATAAAGAAAGTAAAACAGTTGATTCCTTACATTTACTGTAACACTGTAGGAGCCGGGGGAACACTTATAATTTAAGAATAGATATGTGGAACTTTGAAGGAAAAATGTACATGAATGCATGATGTTTTTGTTTTTTTTTTTTCTGTCAAGAAAGGTAAAAACTGATAAATTCCATAACAGTGCATGCAGTTCTATAGCCACATGAGTTTCATAGAGGGGAGCTATCTTACTGCTTATGGATAAGTTACAACTAGAGGATGGGCATAGTATAGTCAAAGGCTCCACTTAAGTGTCGGGTGCTTGGTTTACTAGAAAATGTTTATATGACAAGTTAGCTATTTCTTGAAGTAGAAGGAAAATATGTAATTAGAAGAGCAAAGACAGTAATCAAATATATATATTTGAAATATATATATATATATATATTGAAAAACTACATAATCCTACAAGAATATTCAAGTGAAATAGAAAGAAAATCAGAAAAAAAAAGGGAAATAAAGGAGGAAGAGTGGAAGAAGGAAAGAAGGAAAGGGTAAATGTTTTTGCACAGAAGGATCCAGAATGTCATGTTGTTCTTAAACCAATGAAACAAATGTTAAAAGCCTTCAGGACTTCCTCATAGCAACTTAATTTACTATCAGAAATAGACCTAAGACCCTCACCACACTTTTTAAAATCTTTTTCCTATCACTCTACACAATCTTTATTTTCCTGTCTAGTGGTTTGAATAGGAATGGCCCGCATAGATTCATGTGTTTGAGTGCTTGGCCATAGGGAGTGGCACTATTTGGAGGTGTGGCCTTGTTGGAATAGGTGTGGCCTTGTTGAAGGAAGTGTGTCACTGTAGGGGCGGGCTTTGAGGTCATATATACTCAATCTATGCCCAGTGTGGTACAAGCTATGCCTTCTGATGCCTTCAGATTAAGATGTAGAACTCTCCAGTGCCATGTCTATCATGTCTGCCTGCATACCACGTGCTTCTCACCATGGACTAAACATCTCATCTGTAAGTTGGCCTCAATTAAATGTTCATGTAAGAGTTGCAGTGGTCATGGTGTCTCTTCACAGAAACAGAAACCCTAGCAAAGACACCCTGTCTTAGTCTGTCTTGCACTGCTCTAAAATAATACCTTAGTCAAGGTATTGCACAAGGCATAGATTTATTTCCAAAGGCTTAAATATTAAATCTCAGAAAGAACTGCAGGTTATCTATGCTAATATTCTTTGTAAATAAGGAATTGAAATTAGGAAAGGCTGGAAAGTCCAAGCTCTCTTGGATTTGTTTCCTACACGCTTTCTTGATGTGCTACCCCATGCCACCCTTCAATAGCAGGAAACACAGATAAAGAGACATACAGAGAAAGATGGAGAAAGAGACAAACAGAGAAAGAGAGAGGTTGAAGGAGGATGAGGAGACAATTAGGCATAAGAGAGAGAATAAGAAGAAGAATGAGATAAAACAGAGACAAAGTGATACACAGAGACAGAGAATGACCCACAGAAAGACAAAGACAGAAACACAAACAGAAACAGAGAGACAAAGAGACAGAGATACAGAAACAGAAAACATGAGCATGATAGAGAAAAAAGTGTGAGAGTGAATATGAGAGAGCAGAGGGCTATGTTACACCGTAAACCTAACCTACTCTCAAGGATTTAGCCTGTGTTCATTGATGAGAACACAGCCCAATCGACCAACGAATGTCATTACGCTTACTGATTTTCTAAAGCATTCCTTTTCAGGTACACATTCAAACCATTCTTCTCTTGACCCCTCAAGCCTGTGTCCTTCTCATAGGCACGATAAATTCATTCCATCCCACAAAACCCAAAAGTTTCACATGTTCCAGCCTTAACTCAAAAGCCCGGAAGTCCAGACTCTTATCCGAGTCAGATAAGGATGAGACTCAGGGCATGATTCATCCTGAGCAAATTCCTCTCCAGCTGGGAGCCTGCAAAATTAACAAGTTCTGTGCTCCCAAACACAGTGGTGGGATACACATAAGACAGATATTCTCATTCCTAAAGGAAGAGAAGGCAAGAAAGGGCAAGGCCTTCAAGTCGACAACCAAAGGGAAAACACTAGATCCTGGGGTTAGTCATCTCTTTTGAATCTGTGTCATATCTCAGGAACCTTGGGCTGTGGCTGGTCCTCCAGGGCTTCACACAGTCCCTTCCTTATGGTTTTATTCACTGTGTTCTCCCTGCAACTTTAATAGGTTGGTGTCCTTTTATGCAGTTTTTCAGCCTAGAGTTGGGCAGTAATGGTTTTCCCCTAGTAGAAACTCTACAGTACGCCCCTCACCACCCCAGGATGAGTCTTTACCTGGGTCCTGTAGCATCTCTGGAATCACGGTGGAGGCCATGCTGTCCCACCATTCTTAGATACTGTGTGTCTATGGAACCAGCCCCATATGAATGCCACTAAGGTCTGTGGCCTGTGCCTTTGCAGTAGTATGACCTATACCTAACCTTCCAGCTGCTTTTGTGTTGTTGATAGAATATTCTGACAAAAAGCAACTTGAGGAGAAAAGGGTTTACCTAGTTTACACTTCTGGTCAGAATCATCTGTCACTCACAGAAGTTAGAACAGTCACTCAAGGCACAACCTTGGAGGGAAACTGATTGCTGGGAGATTCTCTGGCTTGCCACCAGGCTCATGATCTTCTATCTTTCTTACATAGCTCAGGCCTGCCTGCCTTAGGGCTGGCCCTTCCTAAATCAGTCATCAAGAAACCCAGACACTCCCTCGTAGACATAGACACAGGCAAATGTGATCTGGACAATCCCTACAAATTCCCCAGACCATTCTAGATTGTGTCAGACTGACAGCTGAGACCAGCCAGGATTCCTGGGTTTCTGTAAGTAACTGCTACGTTTGAAGATGAAGACCATCCCTGGGCAGCCTTGGGAACAGATGCTTATGTTATTCCAATAACTGCTGGAACTCTTGCCCCTGAGGCTGTGATTTGGACTTGCAGTCACTGCCTCAGGTAGTTCTGAGTTGCCTGGGCCCTTCTTTCCTAGTCTTGAAAGCACGCCTCTTTCTCCATACTCCTCCATGTAGCAAGCAGTTCTCAGAGTCACAGACTGGCCTGATCTAGTAGATACCCGTTGTCACTAGCTACGCGGCTAGTCTGTGATTTCCACACATTGCCACACTGCTTCCTTTGTATAAATTACCTCAGTTCACAGTGTTTCCGTGAAGCAGGGGTCAGGAATGGGGAAGAGAGGGAGCCATTCATGACAGAGCCTAGGCTGGCCTTATATTCCAGGCAAACCTCTTGCCTCTGCCTCCCAATTGCTGGGATCATGGCCTCTGCCACCAGACTGTACTTAAAGACAGCTCTTTAAAGCAAAAATGAGTTTCTACTGAAGGATTTACATGTTTTTTACTTATTGGCATCAGTAGTAAATTGATGTGATAAGAGAATATTAAAATGTTGTTTTGTTTGTTTGTTTGTTTGTTTGTTTGTTTGAGAAAGGGTTTCTCTGTGTAGCCCTGGCTGTCCTAGAACTCACTCTATTGACCAGGCTGGCCTCAAACTCAGAGATTTGCCTGCCTCTGCTTCCCGAGTAGTTCAAATCTCATCATGCAGTGAACTCATATATGTTGGGGGTTGTTTTGATTCTGGCCTTCAAGATGTGGTTACTCCCCGGATATACCTGTCCCTGTTGTATAAACCTGCCTGAGGCATAACTGGTTGGTTGGCTAAATGGCCTATACCTGGGCAGGGCAGAATTGAGCAAACATGGCTAAGGTTCCCAGGCTTTAAGGACAGGAGAATCACGTTAAATGGACAGACTGGAACAGAAGAGGCAGGAGGACACCACGATGGGTTAGCATGGAGAAGGACCCATGTGGGCTGGGAGGAAGGATGGCGTGGATGGAGAAAACACCAAGATGAACAATATAAGCAAGTATCCTGGGAATGTGGATGGAAGGTAGACCAGATGAAGATGGATAAGGTGGATGGCATTGAACGGAGGCTGGGAGCTGAATGGTAAAGTTATTGAGTCAGCATAGGTGAAATATCTGTCCAGCCCAAGGTAAATAAGGCAATTATAAAATCTAGCAGGTGTCTGTGTCTTATTATTTGTGATAGTGGGTTAGATAATACCAGCATGATAATCTTAGGGGTAATAATAAACATTATATAGCCCAACATCTTTTTATTTACTACAACACTTATAAGTTAAGGGTTCATGTCTTAGGCCCCCAGAATCTACCACTACAAGAATAACACAAAGACACATCCAGTAGTCAACAGAATTAAGGTAGAACACACAGACTGATCTAAAACAGTGGTTTCCAACCTGTGGGTAGTGACCCATTTAAGGGTCAAATGATCTTTCCACAGGGGTTGCCTAAGACCATGAGAAAATATAAACATTTATATTATGATTTACAACAGTAGCAAAATTACAGTTATGAAGTAACAACAAAAGTAATTTTATTGTTGGAGTTAGTATGACATGAAGAACTGTATTGAAAAGTCACAGCATTAGGAAGGCAGAGGACCACTGATCAAAATAAGAAAATAAAGAATATGTTAAGGATTAAAAATGAGGAAAAAAAAACTAAAATTACATATGGTGAAAGTAAACCCAGCTGTCCTGGTCATAATTATATGTGATGGACTAAACTCTTCAACTAAAAATGGATGGTATGGTCAGAATGAATTAAAAGAAATGCTCAAGACCATGATGCCTGTACAAAACACACTTTCAGTAAAAAGACTATAAAGTTGAAAGTGAGTAGCACCTGCCTGAGAGCCATTGAGGGGAGCTGACTTTAGAAAGAATAACTTGACGCAGGAAGAAGTTATTTCAGGATGACGGAATGTTCAATGCAACAGAACCCAAAGCGAGTAATAAATGCTCCAATAGCTAAAAAAAAAAAAAAAACCTTAAAGTTCATGAAGCAATAAATCAATAGAATTAAAGAGAAACCCAAAAAAGGGTTTGACAGCCACATCCCTTCTCAACAACAGATATAAAAAAAAAAAAACTCAAGCTGAAGAAAAGAGATTTAAGTACCACAGCCAAATTGCCCTCATTAGTATTCTTGATCATTGTGTGACACATAAATTATATGTGTTCTTTCCATAGAAAGGAGGTGATTGCCAGAATGAGCTGTGTGCCATGCACAGAACATGTCAGCACGCTCTGATAGGTTTGTGTATACTCAGGAACTGTATTCTCTGAACAACATAGAACCAAACTAGAATAAAGCACTTCAAAAGTCTTCTGTGTTTATTTGCCTTATATAGAAACTAGAACTAAAAGAAGAAAAAAAAAACATTCAAATCAATAAAATATAAAAAAAAACATGTATGTAATTTAAAACTTAAACCAGTCATTTTTTTTCCTTTGAAAAGATTAATAAAGTTTAAGTACTCTCTTCCAAGACTTCTCAAGGTACATTTTTGGTCATCAAGATACTATTAAGAAAACTAACCACCAAAATCTACCTGATAAAAGACATCTATCTATGAACTGCCTCTAATTCAATGACGATACTAAGGAAAAGTGGAAGAAACATGCCAACCCACTCACTCACAAAAACAGAAAAAGGCTCGTAAGTACTAGAAAGCAGGCAGGACACTGCAGGATCAAGGAGAGTGAAATCAAAATCAAGTCTAGAATTATTATATTAGATGTCTACAAGAATGTGCAACAGAACACCCATGCATTATTAATGGAAGTTCAAAGTCTTGGCTTTTCCTTATGCCTCGCATCATCTACTTTGTAAGCTGGCCTTTTCCCAAAAAAGCAAAAAGAGAATCTTCACAGGAAAACTTGCATGCAACTATTTATAGTGATTTGAACAGCTAAAAGTTAGAAACAGCTCCGATGTCCGTCAGTGGGAGAGATAAGCATGCTGAGCTATCATCATACCACTTACCAATGAGAGGGAATAAACTATACAAATGCCACAATGCGGCCAAACTGCAGGTATTATACTGGATAAAATAGCAGGACATAACTAATAAACTTAATAGACAGGACAGAACATCGTACCCTGTGCCATCCCATCACCAGGCAAAGCTAAATCAGCACGGAAGCAATCAGAGCAGTCATTGTCTGGAGTGATAGGCTGTGGGAAGGGTAGTGGGGGAAGCTGGGGAGAGGATGGGAATGTTTAACTTCTTGCCTGGTGTGTTGGAAACTCAGATCACACACTTAATATCTAAACAATTCAACTTATAGTAAAAACTAAAGTGTGGTAAGAAATGGGGGGGGGGGGGACTGTCCTAAAAAAAATCTCATCATCCACTCCTTCTCCACCAAGTAACCTTAAATGACCTTGTGAACATCTCAGAACTTCAATTTCTTACTTTGTAAAACTCACCAGCGATGTAACCAGTTCATCTTAAATAACATACTACGTGCCAGAGGGTCAACAAATAACTACACTTCAGGGATCTCTTACACAGACGCAAGGAGACTACGAAAATGACTTATAAACTGTACAACAGTGTAAGTCTGCCGCAACTTGTTCCTGATTCAAGTAACTGAAATCCCCCTCCAGAGAAAAAAAGAAGATATGCTTAGGGGTTCAAAAGTCAAAGTAGTTTATATAGTGGCTTATTATTTTCTTTTTTTCATTTCTTTTCTTTCTTTCTCTCTTTTTGACACGAAAGAAAAGAAAATGAGGTCTCTTAGATGAGAAGGAATATTTAATAAGGGAAAGGAAAAACAACCCTTTTCATTTATGATCACAGGGGGAAACAAAAGCATATTTGTGCAATTAAGCCACCCTGCCCGGGGAAGGAGCAAGCCTAAAAGCTTTTAGTACCAAAAGCCTGAGGAGCAGTTGAAGTCCCCGAACAGCTGATCCAGGAGGGATCAGGAGAGGACATTCTTCACCGAACCTGAAGGTGAATCAGAACTAAACCACGTTAGTCCTACCCTCACTTACTCTAAATTCCTACCGCACGGACAATAAATCAAATCGCTGCGTTTTTATATCTGGAACGGTATGAACTCAGAAAGTCTGCGGTTGAGATCTCCAGCTCCTGGGAGGCAGCTCTGCTGAAGCAGCCTCCCCTAGGCAGACATCGACGGAGTGCCGATGCTAGGGGTGTGCCTCGGGTCACTCTAAAACTGTCCCGTGAACCTTCATACGCTGCCGGTGGGAAGGTAGTCCGGCCCCCATGAAAACCAGCTGGATGCGCGTCAGAAAACTCAAGTCCACGTGTGACCCGGCTGCCCCACCTCCTGGCAGTGACACAGAGGCCTGCAAAGTTGTCCATCAGAGACTCGAACACCCGTGTTTCCCGCAGCACTGCTCACAAGAACTAAACGACAGAGCCAACAGAGGCGCCTGTCGACAGAGGAGTGGCTGGGATGACGTGAATGTGGTCCCCATACACAATGGAATTACTTTCATAAAGAGGATCAAAGTTAGGGCATATGCAAGGAAAAGGATACAATTGGAGATAATCGTATTAAGTAAATTACGTCTGTCTCAAACAGACAGATGTTATAAATTTTCTCTCAGATGCAGTTAGAAGACTTTATGTAGATACATAAAATCACGTCCGTATGTAATGTGATTTTGGAAGTGAAAGGACTGATGGGAGGGACAGGGGAGACCGAAAAGAGGGTGGCCAGCTAAGGAGACATGTTCAACCTACAATAGACATTTGTAGAAAAGTATCCTTGTGGAACACACTGCCATATATGATGAAAAAAAAATTTAATCCTCACTCTGAAATTTGTTTTAATAAGTCACCCAAATTGGTTCGTTGGCTCTAGATTAATTTGAGCCAGTGACTTTAGCACCCCAGCTAATTGTTCTCAGTTTTACTTAATACCCACTTTCCCCCTGTTTAGCTCATCTCCTGGTGAATGAGGGCATTGCATTATTTGGATAGGACCAGAGGCAGTGTTGTAGACAGAATCTACATCAGACTCAAGAGGATGGGGTTCTCCAGGCACAGCACTCTTCCCTGCTCTGTTCTCACTGTCTTCTCGGGGAACAGTTCTTAAATGATGCAGGTGCTAAACTATATGGCTACTTCTAAGAGACACTTGAACCTTGCTCCCTAAAGTGGTGGTGGCAACAGCCATGGAGTGTCCTAGAAATCTGGGGAGCCAGAGCTGCTTAATAAAGATTCCAACAGAATTGTAAGCCAAGGTGTTAAGTTAAAATAAGACAAATTATCACAAAACATCCTAAGTCGACAATGTTCCTGATGAATGTCTAATGCAGTAAGTTGCTTGTGTGGCTGCCTTTGAATATTAAGTAGTATTCTGCTTGTAAGGAACTTACACACACACACACACACACACACACACACACACACACACAAAAAAAAAAAACAGCAAAAATAGATTAAATTTACTTTTTGGTATTTTCAGAAGTAGGTGATCAGATAATAACCACATGAGAATACATTCTTTCCCCAAAATAAAAAAAAAAAAGTCAAAGAACAACCCCATAACACAGAAGTTTAACAAAATAACAGTTACACCAAAACACACAAGGTTCCTAGAGGCTGAATTGAGACAGGAGATCACTATATCTACATGGCTCAGCCTGCAAATCACTGTTGCTCTGTAGACCAGGCTGCCCTTGACCTGACAGAGATCTGCCTGTCTCTGCCTTTTAACTGCTGAGATTAAAGATGTGTATCACCACTCTTTCTAAAAAGTTTGGTTGGGTCATGACACTGATTCCTGGGGAGCGTAGCCTTATGGGCTAGGCTGGGGGCCTTCATTTTGTTGTACATCAAGTATTACTAGGCTTATTACAAAGGTCCAGGGTCTAGTTCATCAAGCATGTGCATGAAAGCTGGTGGGGTAGGTCTGTGTGTACCTGATGGGGATGACTGGATTAAAGAAAATTTAGAATGCTATGAATACCACGTCCCCCTTCTTAACGAAGAGTCACCTTACGCATACCCTCAGGGCATTTCTGTATCTCCACTCAAGTAACCCCTCGTTACTGTGCTAGCAAATACAACTAGTAATGGCAGAGAAGAGATTTTTAATAGATGCTGCCAACAGCCATGGTTTGTTGGGTTTGTGTCTTGATACCTCTACCACTGAGCTAAGCTTTTTGAGTTCTTATGTTCCCTGTCCACACACTGGCTCCATTCCATTGATAAACCCTAGCCCCAAAGCAAAGCCAGTCTGTGAGAATGTGGTTGAACTGTGTGTCTGGAACTATTCCTCACTGTGGTTAAAGAGTGACTAAGGCTCTCCCACATGCCAGCGAACAAAACAGTTCAAAACCTTTCAATGTTCTGTCTTTCTAATCAAGACAGCTTCAGCTCAATATTAACAACAACAGAGAATTTAAAATGTCCTAATGTGAAAAAATTTAAAAACTGGCAGGAGGTAGAATCCCAAAAGTAGCCAACAGATAGGTAATCTAATGGTTATGCTAAAACACAGATGGTTCCAAGAGGCAAAACTTTAGTCCAGGTAGCCATCTTCATTTAAAAGCACAAATGAAAGTAGATAGAAATGTTCTCCATAGTGACACTCAGTTGGGACCTGCATAGCTGATATGAAATAGAGTCTCAACGGTTTGCAGAGAGCTGGCTAAATCCCCTCCACCTAAGTTCAGTGGCAACAGGAGAAGGAAACTGATGCTTCCACTTTTGAAAACCGCAGTAGACAGCTTAGCTCTAACAGTCGAGAGTTGCCTGATGCTTGCTTTCCACCAGGACTGTGTCTTTATTTTTTTTTTCATGTGTTATACCATCTCTCAAAAGCAAGCACTTACCCTTGCTTAAATTAAAATAGTATTTGTTGCTCCCTAATGTTCTTGGTGGTTCTGTTTTCCAAGCGATACCTACAGCCATCTAGTAAGACTATGGTAAACCAATCTACTTCCAAAGAACTGTAGAAACAAGTGAAAACAGAAACGTCTTGAGCATAGTTTCATCCAGAACCCCCTCTCTCTCCAATATTGCCTCTCACCCAACCAAAGTGCTCCGACACAATGGCAATTTTTATATTTCCTAATCTTCCTTAGGCTAGAAGTAATCTAATTTGCTTTGCATGCAAGTCTTTGTCATATCCTTTAAAAATAGCTTAATAAAAGAGACATTGAGAAGAGGAAGGCCAGGCCAGGGCTGGGCTTTGGAAGCTATGCCTGCTACCCTTCAAATCAGAGGACATAAAAGCTGACTGTGCCAGTCCCGCTCTGAACAAAAAGGGGTTTTCTGCTTCGACTCTAAACTTTGCAGCTTATGTTTAAACAGCAGACATCAAACTGTTTGGCTGACATTTAAACATATGGTTCGCATATGCCAAATCTGTTTAAAGCTGCGTCCAAAGGGTTTAAATGTGGAAGAGTAAAAGTCCTTATTCATGTTTTCTTGTAATATTCTCCTGGAGATAAATCAATGTCAATATTTGTTTGTGTTGGGTTAGACTGGGTAGGGTGGAAGGACTGGAGGGAGGGGGGACAAAAAAAGACAAGAGGATTTTTTTTTCCTTTTTCCTTCTTTGCAAGCAAGGAAACAAAGTAAAACATTGAATGTCTAGACAGAAATCAAGTCTCTGTTTTTTATTTATGTCTAAGGATGTTTGCCTGCATGTATGTGTGTCTGTGCACCTGTGTATGCAGTGCCCACAGAGGCCAGAAGAGGGCGCCAAATATTGCAACTTCTGTTCAGTATACATGGAGATTTTACCCCTCTTTTTCTCTGTGTGTCTGTGTGTCTGTGTGTTGTATAGTACATGCACAGGAATCTGTGTGCGTGTGTGTTGTAGTGAGTGCACATGAGTGTATGGGTGTGTGTGCCTATGCAGAGGCTGGCGGCTGACGTGTGGGTGTTTACTTCTTTTTCAATGAGCTTGCGGAGTGGAGTCTCCGATGCTTCTCCCTCAGGTGCCTCCTCTTCCTTGCAGCCTTGCCTACACTCATGCTTTCTCTTCCCAGTGAAATGTTTGCCATTTAGATTGCCCTCAATATTGTATCCCTTGTATGTTTTATCTTGCTATGCAGACTATAGGTTTAAAAGGAAGGGAAGAAGGAAGAAAGGACAGAGGATGTGAGGAAAAGAGGCAAAGAAGGAAGAGGAAAAGAAAAGCAAAGACAGTGTCTCTTGTTAGAGTTTAAACTTTTTTCTTTTATGTCTAAACTTTTTTTCTTTTGCCTGCATGCATGTCTATGAACCACATGCATCTCGTGCCTACAGAGGCAGTAGAGGGTCCTGATACCCTGGGCCTGGAGTTACAGACAGTTGTGAGCTGCCTTTGGATGCTGGGAATCAATCCCCAGGCCTCTGGATCTTAACTGCCGAGCTGTCTCTCCAGTCCCATTTGTTAGGAATTTTTATCTCTTTGAAAAATTATACTGACAATTCATAAATGAGTTTATATTTGCATAATTTCCATATAACCTTTAAAAGACTGACATAAGATACAAAGATAAATTCTAAATTAAGGGCTTAAAGCCCATGTAATGACCTCTGTTGTATCAAAGCAGGTGATAATTTTACAGTCCATGTTACACAACAATACTGTTGCCAAATCTGAAATACCTTCTCTCTAGCATCTGCTGGATTTCACAACCTTCCCTGTGACAAGGTCCTAATGCATGTATTTGCTTTTGAAACCAGCAAAACAAGCAGGCTACCAGGCTTGCTCTTAGCACAGTGTGTTAGCTACTTATTTGCTTATTTTTCAGCAGCTTTGAGAGTCATGAAAACTTGCCAGCAGAGGTTCTGCAAAGACTTTCAAAGTCACAATCTCAAAGAATTGGCATGTGGCCATCTTTACAGGTTTTGAGTTTTCTAAACCACAGTCCTTCCCAAAGGGCAAATTCACAAACTTTCATCTGTCTTTGCAGCCAGAATTTCTACATTCTGCCAAGTCTCATGAATTTGGACACCAGCAGTCAAATGAAGTGTAGTTTATATTCTACCATGAAGTAAAAATATTTGGGAAGTGTGTAATATTCAAAGCCCGGAGAACTCTCTTTAGGCCACCTCAACCATGGCAGCCTGAGATGCTGAAAACAAGAAACTGGAATTGGGAAAGAGATGAGAGCAGAGAGCAGTTAGTGGGAAAACTTATTAATATTTAAATACAATGTCTAAAGAGTTGAAGCACAGGGGCGTGAGGCAATCCAAGGTTACAAACGCAGCAGAGTTGAGAGTGGAGCTGATATGACCTCAAAGACCAATATCCTTTCACTGACTAAGCCATAGCTCTGCTGGCCTTTGGGAAGCTACAATAATGGGTGAAATTGCTTCTTTGACTTATAACCACATGGAGCACAGTCAAGTCACTTTGTCTCTTCTTCCCTCTCTTAAGATGCTTGGGAATGCAACGAATAACAGGCTTCGGTCCTAAGGTGGAAGTTTAAAAGTGCTTATAATAACAAGAGCTCAAACAACAGAGCGACTGAAAACAGAGCTTCCAGTGATGGTTTTCCCCTTCACGGGTGTGAACTTGTATTTTACAGTCAACTTTTGAGCATTCCATACAATGAAAATACAATGGCCCTCAGAAGCTGACACTGTGGGCTCTGTACATCTGTGGAACATATGAAGTCTGTCACTGACAATTATTTTACTGTTTCTTTGAGTCTCACCATGGGTCTCTCTACATCACCCACTCAAACTCCTAATCCTCCAGCCCGGGCATCCCACATGCTAGACTTGCAAGCATGTGCCACCCAGCTTGCTCTGAAATCTTCAAGTCCTTAGGGACAGGTCTGATCTCCGAGAGGGCTGCCGTGAAGGAAGAGCAGCCAGCCTCCGCTGAGAGAGCGTCACTGTCTGATCCCGTCTACCTGTTTCACGTGAAGTCGCAGTATAAAGTCACAGTTTGGCATGTGATCACGTTTTATTCCATTCTGTCTACATGTTAGACTCTTCTAGAAACGGTATAAAAGCATTAATACTGTGACACGCCCTCCCTCCTCCACACACACAACAAAACAAAAACTTCTGATCAGTTCCATCAAATCTCTGGGGAGCAGGGCTGTGTGACAGAAGTTTGTCAGTGTCCCAGATGGTTCCGGGGTGGGGCAGGGGCGGAAATGAGACCAGTTGAAGCAGATTTCCAGCTGCAGGCTATCCCGCTGAGGTGTCTAAGGGTGTGATGTGTCTCACATACATAGGTCCAAGAGGAGTTCAAATGACCTCCTGTTCATCTGGCAGTCACTGGTACCTTTTCTAAAGACAGGGAAGGTAAGGCTGACTTTCCCATAAGCTACAGGAAACAGGCACAAGGAAATGACAACTAATGAGATTCACAGCGTTAATTTTATTTGCCATCCCTCGGGTGCTGCAGTCCTTCTGAAGCACGGCATCTGGGCCGGCCGGATGGCTCCGTAGGTGAGGTGCTTGATGGGGGAAGCCTGGTGACCTGAGTTCAATTCCAGAATCTACACAATGGTGGAAGGAGAGAACTGACTCTGGCACCTAGCCTTCAGACATGCATGTGTGTGTGCGCGCACACTCGCACACACAACACACAATACACAACATACAACACACACACAAATACACAATGATATTCAACTTTCTCTGGTAAGCCTGACCTTGACAACAGATCAATAAGTTTCTCCCACTCTCTGAATTGAAGACCCCTTCAGAATTAGGAAAAACGTTCTCCCCTGATTGCAGGCTAAGAAACTGAGGCAGAGAAAGCAGGGTGCAGCAGGGCCTTCTGGGAACAGCCCCACCGCCTCAACAAATGGGAAAGAACAACACAAGCTGACCACCTTTTTTGGGGTGGTGACAAGCAAGCTCACCCTAGCAGGGCTTGCCTGGCCCACTGCAAGCACTGGCCTTCATAGTCCATCTGCCATTGGAGCCAGGGAAGATGTGAATACATTAGTTGCCACTGTCTTCCATTTCCCAGCAGAACAGGAAATAGAAACACTCTGTTCCTGGGTCTAAAAAGCAACGCAGGAGCACACAATGGTACGAGGATTCCATCAATGTTTTTCTATCGGGCAAGTAGACTTTACATGCAAACATGGAGTCTGTTGGAATCCTGGGAGCGACTCATGTTGTCAAGACACAGTCCCTCCTGCACCCTTATACACTCTTCCGAGGTTCATGAAATGGACCCTTTAATGACTGACACCAAAATTACATTCATGAGGATCAGGGAGCCTATCTAACTCAAAGTTATGTTGTCTATGCTTTTATTTAAAATAGCTTTGTTGAATTTTGTATGTTAAATATGGCCAAATGGGTATTGGGATATAGCATAGAAATACAATACGTTGCTTTCCTGTCATGTAGGCAGCCTTTAATTCAATCCATTATATTAAAAAGAACACATGCCAAATAATTTATCTATAACACACTTAAATGGCAAAAAGCAATGGTATCTCTAAACAATACAATGTCTTGAAAAGTATCAATATAAAATTCCTCCAAATGTGACATTGGCTACAAAAATATAAATTACTAGTTAAATTCCTTGTGCATTAAAAACTTAAAAAAAAAATCAAAGTCAATTTTCTCTTCACACTTCAGTCGGAAGATATTTAGGGGGCTTTTACATTAATGTCTGCCCCCAACTGGTGCCTCCAAAATTGTTATTTCTTCTTTAAAATTGTACACATCTCCTTTTCATCCATACCAAATATATTTGACATCATGTCATTGGCCAGATACCTGGAAAACTTCTCAAACAAACTCTTGGTTTCTGTGCGCAAAAGTCTGAGAGGAAAGTTACGTCCCCAGACTCAGAAACATCTACAGCTATCCAGGTGTGCCAGGACACCTTGTGGTGTGAGGTGGATGCACATATAATAAGTAAAGAGAGAAAGGTCTCGTTCCATTATCACATTATAGTCTGTGGACAGACACTGAAGTTCATATGTTATCAAATGCTCTGCTTCGAGAAACTTCCAGCGGAGAGGCAAATTATCCTGCAAGGACAGCTGTGTCTGTGTGCACTGCCTTATCTCAGACACAACACTGGAGACATTACAATTTCTCTGAGCATCATTTTTGGCTCCGTGAGTCCACGTACTTAAGGGTTCTTTATTTCCACTCTCCCTTTGTCTGCTAGGGATCGTGGGCATACCTTACCTCCCGGGTGACATGGAGGCTCCCTGTAAGTGGTGTTCCTCGTCTTTAACACTCCGTCCCTCCGAGCTACACCGACAGCTTCTTCTTCCTGCTTCTGCACTTGAGTTGATTCCGAGGCAGAAGGTCCCTACCCTGAAAGAGGCCTATGCACCTCTCCTTCTTAGAAGCAGCTTCCTCGTGGACGGTCACCATGCAGCTGTCGGTGAGAGAACGAATCTCACACGGTTCCTAAAGGGAGGCTGCCAGAACTCCTGATCAAGATGGCCCCCTCCCCGGGTTTTCTAGACATCAAAGAAAATGAGACAAATGGAGGGAGGGCGTGAGCTTTAGGGGAAATGAAAACTCACACCAGCAGAAAGTGCAGAGCACAGCGAACGCCTCCCTGAGTAAAGTGTACACAATCCCAGTAACTTAACCTAACACCGACTCAGCCAAAACTTGTGAAGTAAGGCTGAGGGGGCATTTTCCATGAGAAAAGTGCTTCACAAGCATGAGGGCCTGAGTCTGAAGACCTCAGAGTCTACACAAAGCAGGGCACCGTAGTGAGCACCTACAACTCCAGGGCTTCTCTGGGAATATGAGGGGTGAGGATAGGAGGCCCTGAGGCCTCATAGCTAGTCTGGTGTGAACAGTGGTCTCACACAAGGTGGAAGGCAAGGACCAACCTCTAAAGTTGTCCTCTGACCGTGTTTGCACCATGGAATAGAGGACACACAACACACACACACAGCTGAAAGGTAGAGAGGAAGTGAGGGATAAAGTCTTTTAACGTGTAAATACATCTGTTGCATGGTGGGAATGGAAGCTCATTGGAATAGGATGAGATGTCAGAGGTGACGTGCAGGGCAGGAAATCGTAAGACAGTACCCCATACGGCAGTGAAGTCTGGAAGCAGTGGCTGAAATGTTGAGAGGCAATTTTATTTTGTTAGGTACAGCACTTCTAGGAAGTGGACCGTGTAACTGCTCAGTACGTATGTTTGCGCGTGTGCAAACACATGTGTGTGTGTCCATGGACATCTGTGTGAGCACCTGTTTAGTAGGAGCTTTTTAGGGTGGTGTAAATTTCAAACCCACACCTGGAACTGAAATGAAAGAAATGCATCATTGCACATCATTGCGCGTATTAAACAGACGGCATCTACTCTAACCTAACGTCATCAAGGCACATGCTACCAGCTACATAGGCTCGGTTTGAGTGGGACTAGGGGTGTAATGGCCAATGATCCAACCGGGTGTTTAACTTAAGTATTTATTTTAAATGGAAACAAAGTATAGACAGCATAATTACTTGTTTCTCTTGTCTTTCTTCTTTTCTATCTCTTTGTCACGGCTTGTCATGTTTGGGTATATTTCGCACGTGTGTGCACATGGATGGGGGATGTTCGCTCACAGAGGCGTACATGGAAGTTCAGCATCTACGATTTTCCTCTATTGCTCTCCACCTTGTACTTTGTTTGAGACAGGGCCTCTCACCGAACCGGGAGCTTGCTTACTTGCTCCACTAGGCTCTAGACTCCGTAGCCAGCAGGATACAGGCTCCCCTGTCTGTGACCCAGCACAGGGGTTAGGAACATGTCCGTCCCATCATGCCCGGCTCTTACCCAGGTACTGGGGACCCGAGCTCAGGCCTCCAGGTCTTTACCCACTGAGCCACTTTACCAGCCTTAATTTACCATTCCTACGCAGAAGAAAAACAGAAGCAATGTTCCCGCAATCATGAAACAAGGAAATAGGAGCGATTTGGAAAGATTGTCTCACGGATGAGACTCTGCTTGGAATTGCAGTGCCATGGAGTTAGAAATGAGTGAGAAATGGAGACCAACGATGGCATGTGAGCTCATAGATGGGATAGAGGTTGGGCATAGCCCTGGATCTGGGCCTGGGTGGTAGCTGAATTGGTTAGTCTGCCATCTTTCCTGCACCCATGCCACCAGGGCCAGCTCTCCAACATTACCCCGGCTAGTGCCTCACCCAGTGCCTCAGCTGGCAAGGGACAGGGTCAGCCCTCCCGCCCTCATGACCATGGGGCCAGCTCTCTCACCTGCTCCAAGCAGCCAGGAGTAAGTGGGAGAAAGGCATCTCTCCCTCCCTCACGCTACCTCACAGCAGTGGCGGAGCTGGCTCTCCCGAACCCGAGCTACCAGAGCCAGCTCTCCTATGCTGTCCAGGAGTGGGGCAGGGTTGGGATGGGTTTTCTAAATTGGTTTTAAGTTTCTTAATTTATAATTATCCTAACTCATTCTAAAGAAGACTTTAAAGTTTTTCTAAACGTATTTATTTGTCTATTTATTTTGCGTGTGTTGTGTGCTAGGATGGTACACATCTGTTGGTACAAGTGTGGAGGTCGGAGGAGAGATAACTTGGAGGAAATAGTTCTGTCCTTTTACCTTGGAGTCATGGACACTGACCTCACACCCTCAGGCTTGCTCATAACTGAAGGCCCAGTAATTTCTTACATATTGAATGGAGGCCAGCAACTTTTTAAAGAAACAAAGTAATTTACCTTACAAAAAGGCTTAAACCTCTTGGGTTTTTGGTGCTTGAATCACATGCTGCCATGGGCTGTAAAGCCACACACAGGGCTGTGTTCTTAAGCCAGGTAGAGCCAGACATTTCCTGTAAGGCTTTCCCGCTAACTTTTTCGAAATTTGACATTACAAAAATTGTTTTTCTTCATTAACTTCCTGCTTGACCTTTTTCTTGTAAAATATTTACATGATTCCAAACTGAAAACACATAGTCTGGAATATTCAGAGAATTCCTTTTACAACTTGGCATTTTTCCAAGGTATTTATTTATCTGTGTTTTATGCATGTAAGTGTTTTTTTTTTTTTTTTTTGCCACGTGTGTATTTGTGTGCCATGTGCGTACAGCGACCAAGGGTGCCAGGTCCCCTGGAACTTGAGCTAGGAAGGGCTGTGTGACATCACCTTGGCGCTGGGAGCCAGTCTGCATCCTCTACCAGAGCAGACAGTGCTCTAGCCACTGAGCCTCCAGACCCTTTCTCGGGCTTCGACTTTTTCAAATGTGGATGGAGGACGGAGCCCACTGTCTCCTGGGAAAGTCATCCAAGTCTTTTACACCTTGCTCTCTGCCTATCTGTGGTCTCTCAACCTGAAAAATAGAATGCATGGGGCTTCTTCTAATATAGTTATTCCTTTTTACAGCTGTGTACCAGCCCATTGCGCCGAGGTTCCATTACGCAGCCAGCAGAAAGCTGATCAGTGTGAGAGCACTTCTGAAACTTTGCTATCACAAATACTACCCACACAGACAATCCTGTATATGCTTCACCATTTATTCATTCATTCATTCATTCATTCATTCATTCATTCATTCATTCATT
>NW_026585609.1:4516132-4534827 GCF_907164565.1 Psammomys obesus
ATTCATTCATTCATTCATTCATTCATTCATTCATTCATTCATTCATTCATTTGTTATTTATTTAGTAAATTTAGGCTTGTGATAGATTCTCCATGATGAAATTGCTAGGTCAAATACAAATTTCAATGGGAAATTTTTGTGTGTGCTTTTATGTAGTTAACGCTTTTGAAAGCTGTCTGAGTTTATAGTGATCTGCATGTAGTTTTACTCCCCCTCACGCCACCTCCAATTAGTCAACCAGTTATAACCAGTTATTTCAATTGCTTTATATTAGTCAGGGTTCTCTAGATAACAAGAGCACACACAGAGAGAGACAGACAGACAGACACACACACACATACACACAGAGTTTTATTCAGTTTGGGTATCCTTTTACATACACAGTATTGCTGAGAACAGCAGCATCCTAGCCTCTGGAAACGCCTCAGAGTGTAGCTCAACCCTCACCTCTGGTACGCTTGCTTAGAAACTTCAGTTTGACAAGGTGATCCATTAGACACTTTAAAGTCTGAAAATCACTGGCCTCTCCCCAGGTCTAGTCCATCATCATCAACATCCCCTTGAACTGTTTTTCAAAGTGCTGAGGCTTAGACTTTGCCTGTGGAAATTTCTGATTTGCTCAGCATGAGTGAAACCTAAATGTCTACAGCTTTAAAGCCTCTAATGCTCTCACAAATGAAGAAGCCAATTTATAAAATGTTTTGCAGAAATTCTCAGAGTGTGTGTACAGCAAGTCTGTAACTAGTCTGTTCAGTTGGACTCAGGGAATTTCCTCCTTGAACATGACAAGAGCAGAAGAATCTGTGAAGCACTTGAAAGCTTTTGATGATAAATAAACAATCTGTTCAAAAACTGCGTTGTTAATAGTTGAATCCAGGACCAAGAGTTAAATTTAAACCTCATAATTGGATTCTTTCCTAGGGCAGAAATAGTCTCCCTTTGATTTTGTTTTTACAAACACAGAATCTTCATTCTGTTGACTCTTCATTCAATAGCGCCCTGAATCTTATGCTCTCTAGCAGGGGTGATATTGGGAAAAGGAGAGGAACCCCACTCCTGTGATAAACCTGTGTGTAGAGGTTTGAATGCTCCCCCGATAGGATCTAGTGTTTTAATAGTCCATCCCCCACTGGCGGCACTGCTTTGGAAGGCTGAGAAAGTGTGGCCTTGCTGAAGGAAGCGTGAACCTCATCATACCTCCAGTTTGCCCTCTTGCTTGAGGTTCAGGGGTGAGCTCTCAGTTTCCTGCTCCTGCTGCCAAGCATGCCTGCTGGGATGGACTCTTGGCCTGCTGGAACTGTAAGCCAGTGTAAAGTCTTTCCTTCCATCGTCTGGTCATGGGGTTTTAACACAACAACAGCAGAAAAGTAATGAATGATATCACACACTCTCTCTCTTTTGGAGAAAGGTAAGTCATGCTAATATTCCACATCTGCGTTTTCCTTCCCTTCTGTTAGCATATCAGGAACATAATTTTCTAAGGTCTGAATTTAAAAGTTTTTGTCAAAATGTATGCAGGACGATGGGGTTGCGGCTCTGTGGCAGAAGGCATGCTAAGTCATGAGTTCAGCCCCCAGCATGTGCACACAGTCACGCAGAGGTAGGGCGCTGCACGCTCAGCTTCACACCTCTGTTGTCATGTGTTCACTTTGACTTTCTGTCTCGATGGAGCAAATGTTTTTATATAGCAATGTTACCAAAGCTGTGGCTCCAGTGTTCACGTGCAGGCCAGTGGATTCAGTGTTCAGGAGGTCAACAGCAAAGACTAGGGAGCGGCCTTATCTTGAGATTCATGAAGCTGCACTGGGATTTTGAACTTTTTTATTTATTTATGTGGTTTGTTTGTTTGTTTGTTTGTTTGTTTGTTTGACACAGATCTCATCTATTTGAAGCAGGCTGGCTTCAACCTCGCTAGCTAACTCTAACCCTACTGTAGCCCAGGATGACCTTGTGTGCTAAGAAGCCAGCTATGAGGTGGCTTGGATCACAGCAGCACGTACAGCTTCTCCATAGGCATTCTTCCTTCTTCAGGGCAGTATGCCATGTTGTTACATTCTCATCATAAAGAGGCCAGTCTGTACTGGCTTCAGAGCTTTCTGTCTCTAGACTTTAACAGCCAGATGCCCTATGACCTTCAGCTCTGCCACTGAAGGACAAGTGCTTCTTTTCTTTTTCTTTTTTAATTAATCAATTCAATTTATATCTCAGTCATGGGCCCTCCCTCCTCTCTTTCCAGTCCCACCCTCCCTCCCACATCCCCTAACCTCTATCCCTCAGAATAGGGGCACCCCCCAACATTGACATTCCAGCTCATCTATTCACATGAGGACTGAGTTCCTCTTCCTCCCCTGTGGCCTGGTAGGGCAGTCCCATCAGGGGAAAGTAATCAAATAGCAGGCAACATAGTCTGTGTCAAAGACATCCACCCTCTCCTAACTAGTGAGCTCACATGAAGCCCAAGATGTCCATCTGACTTATCTTTTTGGAGTCTGTGCATTGTAGTATGTCTATACTGTACTATGTGACTAAAATCTGCTTATAAGTGAGTACATGCCATGTGTGTCTTTCTGGGTCTGTATTACCTCACTCAGGATGATCTTTTCTAGTTCCATTCATTTGCCTGCAAATTTCATGATTTCCTTGATTTTAATGGCTGAGTAGTATTCCATTGTGTAAATGTACCACAGTTTCTTTATCTATTCTTTAGTTGAGGGACATCTAGGTTGTTACCAATTTCTGGTTATTATGAATAAAGCTGCTATGAACCTGTTTGAGCAAATGTCCTTGTTGTATGGTTGGAACAACTTTCGGGGGTATGCCCAGGAGTGGTAGAGTTGGGTCTTGAGGTATGACTATTCCAGTTTTCTGAGAAAGCACCAGATTGATTTCCAAAGTGGTTGTACAATTTTGTACTCCCACCAGCTACAGAGCAATAGTAATAAAAAAAAAAAAAACTGCATGGTACTGGTATAGAAATAGGCTGGTTGATCAATGGAATCGAATCAATCAAAGACCCAGAAATAAACCCACACACCTTGCACACCTGAATTTTGACAAAGGAGCCAAATCCATACAATGGAAAAAAAGACAGCATCTTCAATAAATGATGCTAACTGGTCTGACTGGATGTCTACATGTAGAAAATGCAAAAAGATCCATATTTTTCACCCTGCACAAAACTAAAGTACAAATGGATCAAAGACCTCAACATAAAACTAGATATACTAAATCTGCTAGAGGTGAAAGTAGGGAAGAGCCTTGAATTCTTTGGCACAGGAGACAACTTCCTGAACAGAACACCAACAGCTCAGGCTCTAAGATCTACAATTAATAAAAGGGACCTCTTGAAACTGAAAAGCTTCTGTAACGCAAAGGACACTATCAATAGAATGAAAAGGCAGTCTACAGATTGGGAAAAGATCATCACCAATCCTACAGCTGACAAAGGACTAATACCCAGAATATATAAAGAACTCAAGAAATTAAACACCAACAATACAAATAATACAATTTTAAAAACGGGATACAGACCTAAACCAAGAATTCACAACAGAGGAAACTTGAATTGCTGAGAAGCACTTAAAGAAATGCTCAGCCTTCTTAGTCATCAGGGAAACCAAAATGACTCTGAGATTCCATCTTACACCTGTCAGAATGGCCAAGGTCAAAAACACAAGTGACAACACAAGTTGGTGAGGATGTGGAGAAAGAGAAGTGTTTCAAAGCCTGAGCCTGCGTAAGAGCCTGAGTAAGTTAACCTGTAAACACACCCAAGGGCCAGGTAACTTCTGGAAATGCTGGGAGAAGCAGTTCTTGGAAAATAACAAAGTCTCATGGGGAAATACAACGGCCAGTGTGTTTGGCCTCATAAGCCCCTACAAAATGTGTCTCCAGCCCACTCAGCTGGGAATTCCAGGGAGTGGTCTGGGCCAAAGGCCAACCTGGTTTGCATTTAATTAAAAGCTTGCTGCAAATTGCCTCAAAAGGTGGAACTGGATTTTCTCCAGCAAATCTCAGGATTAACACCTGTGAGGAACATTTCACATTCTGCTTATTACCCTTTTCTTTACTGTGGAGACATGGAATCTGAAGTCGCATCCTTTTCTGCTGTTTGCTTTGTCTTAATGAAGCAACTGTTACAGCACCAGTGAGATGCATTTCAGCTTCTGGTGCAGCCTGGATTTCATCCTGTTACGAACTTCCTGAATTCTGAGGGCACGAACAGCCTGGATGTGCTTTGCTTTCTTTTTCTTGGATAAATACATTTAACAGTACCCACCTTGCCCTTGCAGCATATCTGTTATGAGAGTAAAATGGAAAGTGACTTGGGATAAAAACGCATGACAGAACCCCTTTTAACAGGAAAAGTTTCACAGGAAAAGAATTCTCTCTGAAGCCCATTGGCCCATGTGCCTGGTTGCAGGGGTGAGAGAGGGAGAGAGGTGAATCATGAGGTTAGCCTTCCTGCAGGGGCAGGGCTTTCTCTGCATTCCTCTAGCTCTAAGCAGCTTTTATGAGCACTGTTGAGTCTGGTTCTGTTCTGTCATGTCAGGAACATCAAGATAGCTAAGTGGCTTTCGCCAACCCCACCCCAGTATAAATTTGTGCTCAGTTCCAGGCTGCAGAAGAGCTTCTGTTGTGTCAAAAGCAATCACGTGTTCAGTCTTCGGCCTTCTGTCTCTGACAAAGGGCCTGAGATCCGTGAATGTGTTCTCTTCCTGTCTTTCTTTCAGATTCAGTGGAGAAACATTGCCCGAGGCAGAGATTACTCTTATCAGATATTCGGGGGTTTTTCCTGTAGCTTTTCTCCTGATGTGGCTTAATGTAGAGAAGATGAGGCCAACTTTCTCACACACACATTGAGCTTTAAAATAATCAAAAGTGATCTGCCTTGTACTTCTTGGTTGAAGTACAACAGATCTCTGGGAATGAAAGGAAGCATTAGGGGAGGGGAGGTGGTTGGCATGTTAAATTGAGGAATTAGAAGTCAAAGCTCTTTCCCGTTCTTCCAAATTCTCCATTCCAACATTCTCCATGAGGCCCTTAGAATTACTCATTTGTTAAGAGTTTGAATTTGAGCCTGGTGTGGTGGCAGAGGAAGGCAGAGGAAGGTGGATCACTATGAATTCAAGGCCACCCTGGTCTACAAAGTAAGTTCAGGACAGCCACGGCTACACATAGAAAACCTGTCTCAAAGAGAGAGAGATTGAATATAAAAGGCCTGCAAGTCATGTGTTTTGAGAGACTGACCTGGTGGTGCTGTTTTTTATGTGGTGCCTGGCTGGTGGGAATAGGTCAACAGCAGGGGGCCTTTGAAGGTGATGTCTGTTCCTGGTTCTGGCCTGTATTCTCTGCTCCCTATCTGCATGCAAGTAAAAAGCTATGCCTTTTGTCTCTGACTCTCTAGAGCCACAGGTGGCAGTGGCTGTCCTGTGATGATGGACTGCAATCCCTCTGAAGCCAGGAGCCAAAATCAGGCCTTCCTCCTCAGAGCTGCTTCTGAATTGAGAACAGTTTTAATACCGCTCTCCCATCACATCTTCATCAGTCCTGTGCGCTCTGCAGGTTTCCCACTTGTGGAACTCTGCTTGTAAGGTTGAAGTCTGACATTTCTGGATAGTCTCGAGCTTTGTCTAAGATGGCGGACTCTGAGCTTGGTCTAAGATGGCAGACTCCATTTTTTTCGGTGGGTATTATCTCTCTGCCTGATCTGGGAACTCCAGATCTTGTAAGAAGTGGCACAGACCCCTCAGGGAAGATTATGGGCCAGACTCTTGATAAGAAAATCTGCTCAGCAACCATCTGGGAATTCCCTGAAATATTCCACCCTATGCTGAGGAGATCTCAGTTTTCAGCAATGGTCTTCAACTGTATTTGGAGATTTTCCTCCACCCAAAGGATAAATTAAGTACTACTCTCTCCTTCTTGGCCTCAATGCTACTGCATGTAAATGAGGTACTGCCCCACTACATGTAAATCAAGTATCCCTAGCACCTCTCCTCCAGTGAATCAAACACATTCACCCTTGAAACCCCTCCCACTGCCCAAGGTTTATAAATCCCTGATTTCAAATAAACGTGCTGGTGTGTGTGCCTCGGGAGTAACACCATCAGCTTTCCACTAGGGCCACCTGAGATTTGTCACTTATTCTGGAAGAGGGAGGGCTCCCCTCCTCCCTGGAGAATCACTGCTGGACATAGAACCTGGCTGCCAATTAAGCAGCTACCTGCCCACCTCTGCCAGCTCCCGGACTGCCCAGTGGCTTGACTGACGGTGAGCTGCAGTAAGCTTCTGCCATCCACTGGTGTGCACTGACCTGCGTCTCACCAGACCTGTCCTCTGGTTGGGCCTCTGCCATGCTTAGCACAGTGGCTTAACCAAGGAGCTGTAACACTTTGGTATCCTCACAGGCCTCTGGAACTCCCAAATTTCCACTGCCGCTGATACTGGCAATCTCATTTAAAAGAGCTAAATTGTAACACTCAGGAGAAAACTCTTTCCACACCCCGGGCCTGGTGCACAGGCCTTGCCCTAAAGCACTTTAATTGTTCCAGAGAGACAGGGTCCTTCTGTTCTTTATCTGGAAGCTGATGGTTGCATCCCAGACTTCTGCAGGACAAAGAACAGCACCCCCCACACACACTTGAGAAGATGACAATAGCGAGATAACATCCATTGCTTCAGCTTGGATTTAGAAAGTTCCTCAAATGTCTGTGTTTTGAGCTTAGTCCCAGCCCGGGGTAACTGTAGAGAGAGATGGTAGAATCTTTAAGAGGTTGGCCTAGAGGCAGTCCCTAACTCACTGGGAACAAGCTCTCCAAGGGGGTTTGAGACTCCAGTCTTTCTGCATTCTGTGGCTCTCTGGACCTGAAGTGAGTGGTTTCACTCCATCATAAGCTTCCACCATGGTGTGCTTCTTTGACAAAGGACTAGAACAATGGCACTACTCAGTCATGATCGAGACTTAGAGCAGAGCTAAAACAAAGATTTTCTCTTCATAAGTTCCTTACACCAGACACTTGTCACGGTGATTCAAAACGTGGCTAGCCTTATCTCATGGGCAAGAATGCTTTGTTCTTAGTACACAGTGGGGGTTTTCAAACCAATGGTGATTATTCATTATCATCATCATTCATATCTTGTAATACTGCTTTCACTGTGATGCCGTCCTTAGAATGGTCTTCTTAGAAGATGCACTAATGTATTAACCTGTATCTTCTCCTTTACCACCAACAGTGTAGCAACGCTGGCTAGTGCATACTTCACACCAACAGAAAATTTTCAGGACTCTCCTGAGATCAGTCATGTTCCCTCTGTGTATTTGACACAATCATTCAACAACAAGGAAAAAAAGAGTCTGCCTGTGTTTCACTCCTATCATCTTTACCCGTGTTGTGGTTGATCTTGTGTTTGGTACCACGAGATGCTTAAGAGGTCATCCTTAAGTGGACAGTGAACTAACAACTGGCACATCTGTTTCCAGCAAGTGAAGCGCCTTTAAAAACGTGTAATCACAAGACAGTAAGATCTTAGTTTAGTACTACATTTATACAGCGTGTGCACACCTAATCTGTAGACCTTTATCTTCCTCCAAAACTGAGACTCTGTATGCATCAAACAACCATTGTCTTTCTCTCCTTCCCTAAAGTCCAGGAGTCACTCTTCTAGTTTATGTTCCTATAATTTTGATTACTCTAGATACCATAAATTAGCAAGATCATATAAAATTAGCATGTATACATCATATAGTGTCAACTGTGGAAGAAACCATGAGGACTTATCTCCCCAATCTGTGTGTTTATTTAACATGGAAGAGACAGTTCTTCTTATTAGAAAGTATTAGGAGGCTGAAAAGAGGGCTCAGCGGTTAAGAGTACTTGCTGCTCTTCCATAGGACCTGAGTTCAGTTCCCAGCTCCCCACTTCCAGTGGCTCACAATCATCTGTAACTCCAAACTCCAAGAGATCTGATGCCCTCTTCTGGTTTCCGTGGTCACCTGCATACAAGGTATACACACAGGAACTTTGAGGGTACTCACCCCATTCTTCCACAAATCTAATCACTAGCTCCTAACACTGCTCCTTTCCTTGCCCAGAATTTACCTTTCTGGGAGCTGTTACTGAGATCTTAGCATTGACGGAGGTGAAGCAGATAACTAATGGCAATTTAGAGTCCTAGCTTTGAAACATTTTTGGCATTCTTGAAGCCACTATCGAGTTTCTGAACTGCTTTATTCCTCTAGTCATTGAACTACGGTTACTTACTCTGCCATCCTGGAATAGCAATGTTTTGCAAACAGGCTCCACTCTCTGGTTTTAGAGAGTGAAAACAGGGAAAGTACAAGAAGGGGAGGAAGGTTAGAATTCAACCCAAAGCCAGAGACAAAGACAATGCACTGTGGTGTGTCTGCTGCTGATGGCTCACTCCCACACTACTATCTTTTCCTGGTAATTAAGCTCTCTGTTTCCAACTTTGTACAATTGTAAACCCAAAGACATTTCAGAATTAAAAGGCCTAAGCACATCTTCACACACTTATTTTAGCATCTATTAATTGTATGAAGCAAAGGGTTTCACAGTGACATTTCCATGGTGCACATAATGTACTTCACAACCTCTGGCATCTTTTTTTTATCTCTCCTCCCCCTTTCCCCTCCCACATCCCCAAAGGCCCTCCTTTTACTTTTGTTTCTTTCCCCCTCTAGATTTCAGATATAAGAGAAAAGATGGGATGCTTATTCTTGTAAGATTGGCTTAATTCACTGAACATGATGATCTCAGATTGTATCCATTTTCCTGAAAAACGAGGTACTTTCTTTTTATGGCTGAATAATTGTGTCCACGTACCACGTTTTCTTTATCCACCCATCTGAGGATGGATGTCCAGGACAACTCCATAATGTGCTTCCTGTGAACAGTGCAATGTTGACCTCGGATAGGCAGGTGTCTCTAGAGTAAGCCCACCTTTAAATGCATTTACAATCTTAAATACGAATGGAAACTTAGGAGACTGGAGAGATGGACCAGTTGGTGAAGCGCTCGCCATGAAGAGTGAGGATGTGCACTCTTCTCCTCCCACAAACAACAGCCACCCAGCTAGGTACAGGGGTGTACACTGGAAGCATGGGGCCAGGCAGATGGTGGAGCTCACTAGCCAGCCAGCCCGGCTAGGGCAGCGGCAGACCCTGCCAATAACAGAAGATGGAGAGCGGTACATGAAGACACCCCGTGTATGCATACGGGAGTACACGCACATGAGAATGCACACAAAACACACACATGGATACATACCCACATGTAACCAGAGAGAAGCATGTAAGGGACGCATTCAACTCTGAGCCGTGGTAACAGCTCTGGGATGGGGCTGGATCACCTCAGAGGGTAACGGCAAGAACTGACAACTTGCATTGAATTGACTTTAAAAGGCTTCTGCACAGCAGATGGAGCCGTCGACAGCGTGAGGAGATGGACTACATGATAGGAGAAAGGCTTTGCCCGGGATCAGCTAACGGGGGCTTAATACACAAAATATGTAAAGAGCCTGAACGCTGAAAGAGCAAATCAATACTTGACAAGTGGACGGGATGCTTTTCAAATTGAGTTAAAAATGTCCGATAAGTAAATGGAAAAGTAGTCGACACCCTTAGCCGGAAGCATAATGCAAATAAAACCTCAGTGAGATTCTCTCTCACTGCCTCACCCCTGCAAGGATGGCTATCATCGTGAAGACAAGCAAATGCTGGCAAAGAGGCAGGTGGGAAAGAACGCTTACACACCGCTGGCAGGAATGTAAAAAATATCAACCACTGTGAAAACGGGCATAAAGCTTCCTTAAAAAACAAATAAAATACCAACAGGAATACCATGTGCTCTAGCGATACCATTTCTGGGCATCAAACCTAAGGGACTCACACACCTTTATTGGTGAATTGGCGAACAGTAAATCCTGAAAATGGGAATGAATGATTTCCAACATCTTAAGTAGCTAGGCCTCAGTCCTTCCCCAATCCCTCCATTTCATGCTTCAGCTCTACAGGGTCCGCTACAAAGCGGGCCAGCCAAAGCTGACGTGTCTTTGTTTCAGCCACGAGTGAAAGCCTGGCCCCCAGAGGGCAAGCATGCAGCATTGTTTTTACTAGGGCAGAACAAACACGCACTAAATCTCTCCTTAGAATTTGAACCAATTCTCTACACCAGCTTGTTGGAATTTCCAGAGTTTTGTTGCCTGAGGTTAAACTGCTGTTTCCATTTGTTCTGTTATTTGCTATACAATCTGAGTCCTAACTGGGAGGAAAAAGCTTCAGGAAAAGTCTGTCATCTTTCTTAACAGGCTATGAGGGAAGAGTGGTTATGGTTCTTTGGTGTTCAGATTCACCTAAAGGGTTTTCCTAAGCTGCCAGGCAAGAATTCTTTCCACTTCAGAAGGCAGGAAACACAGACCTCAGAGTCCTACACTTTTATTTTTTACTTATTTGATATTTTCATGGCTTCCACAGGCTTGCATGTTCTGATGCTTGTCCACACGCGGCGGCTGTTTAAAATGCTATGGAATTGTTAGAAAGCGGGGTGCGCGAGGAAGAGGCTGTTTCCTGGAGGGTTGACTGAGGTCCACAGAGATGTAAGCAAATAGCTTCAAACTCCTGCCACCACAGCTTTAAGACTCCCTCCACCGCCGTGCCCTCCTCACCACGATGGACCGTACCCTCAAGCCATGACCCAAAAATGCATCCCTCCTCCCTGAAGTCACCCTGTTGTCGCGGTCTCTAGAGCAGCAAGCTGAATAACTACATATTAAAAGAGGACCCGCTCCTTCAGCTTACACCACACAGTCAGAATAGCACCATTATTTGTTGAATCAAATTGACATCCAAAATAACCATCACAGATACTTTCCGAGATATTTGACAAAACGTAAGTAATACGTAGGCACGTCACATGTGGCCTTATTATAAGATGTGCCACTTCTGGGGCTATATGGGAAGACTCATGAGGGTAACCTGAGATCAGCAAGTGTTTGGCAGGAGAGATGCTAACAAGTAGATTCTACTCTCCTGTGGACTCAGATAAAGCTGAATGTTCCAGGATGCTCCTCGCAGTTACGATATTTGCCACTGGCACCCGGAGATCAGATTCTGAAGCATGACCTGGTTTCCACCAAGTTGGGTCGCTGCTGCCCTGGGCTAGAAGAGACTCTTTATTCCCAGCCATCTACAGTTCTCAGCTGTGTCCAGCCAAAGCCTAGCTGCACAGAAATATCAACTCATGGACCTTTTTACAAAGAACGCATTTATGAGACGTGATCTCAAGTACCGTCTCCATGTCTGAGGCAATCATCACGTATGGAACTCTAGAGGTGTTTTATACATGAGGGAAAAAACTGACAGGCCAGTTGCTGAGTAGCCCTGAGGCCACAACTCTGGTCTTTTGGCCCTGCACTGTGGTCCCCTCGTATCCATGTAAGCAGTGTAGTTAAGATCACAATGTTTATTTCTTTTTTTAAAATAATTTTTACTTTTTATATTAATCACAAGTTATTTACTTTGTATCCTAGCCGTAGCCCCCTCCCTCATTCTCTCCCAATCCCACCATCCCTCCCTCATCTCCTCCCTGCCCCTTTCCAAGTCCACTGATAGGGGAGCTCCTCCTCCCCTTTCATCTGACCCTAGCTTATCAGGTATCTTCAGGACTGGCTGCAATGTCCTCCTCTGTGTCTTAGCAAGGCTGCTCCTCCCTTGGGTGGGGCGGGGAGGTCAAAGAGCCAGCCATTGAGTTCATGTCAGAAATAGTCCCTGTTCCCCTTACTAGGGAACCCACTTGGATACTGAGCTATCATGGGCTACATCTGAGCAGGGGTTCTAGGTTATATCCATACACGGTCCTTCAATGTTTATTTCTTTCTGCCCTTTTTGTGCCCTTCATTTCTGTCTTCCCCTCCAACAAGTCACCCTTGCCATGCGATAGCCCTCCACCTGTATTCTTTCCAGCCTAATGCTTCCTCTGCTGCTGGTTATCCTGAATTCCCAAACCCTCTGCTTCTCTCATCGGGCTACTGGAACCAACTTACAGGAACTGAGAGAAGTCAGTGGGTTAGTGTAGTGGCTCCTAGCCAGGATGACTGTGCCCTTTAGGGGACCACTGTCAGTTCTTGAAACACCTTATGCTACCGACTTCTCTAATGGCCTCAGGTACATGGTGCTGCTTCAACATCCTCCAAAGCATAGGACAGTCCTGAACACAGATCATCTAGCACCAAATGTCAATACGACCCCAAATCTTCCCCAATGCTGGGAGTAGGACTCCATCCAAAAAAAAGTCTTTACCAAACAGAATAGCGGAACTCAGGTCTTTCTACACCCATGGTGGTCAGAGAAGACAGTAGGTTTCTGAAGAGCAGGTGTGTGTGCTAGGGCGGTTCCTCTAGATAGCTGACAGAAGCAAAAGATGTTTCAGAGTGTGTGAGCTGAAAACTCTTGGTGCCGTACAGACTTCAAAGTGTTGTTTCGTGATAACAGAACAGAGACTTGATATTAGAGGACAGAAGGGCGGGCTTATGACTGTGGAGTGAGCATCCTCAGAGACCGTAGAGGTTGTCATGTGACCACAATGGAGTGCCTGCTGTCAGATGTGCAGTCAGGAGTCCGGTGAGGTGGCTCAGTGGTTAGGAGCATGCACTGCTCTTCCAGAGGACCTGCGTCTGATTCCCAGCCCCAAGGGATTCAACTTCCTCTTCTGGCCTCACAGGCACCTGTGTCCACATGGGTACAGGTACACAGACATGCACACAGTTTATAAAAACATTTATAAAAACAGGACAAATATGTCTCAAGTGGCAACATGAGAAAATTGTGTGATGGGTAACAACCTGAAGAACTGAATACAGTTGATGTAGTAGTCCCACGGCACGGTGAAGGACGCAGCTCTGAAATGAGAGCTTCGGTATGAAACACACGGCTGACTCGTTCTGATTCCGTCAGAGCCAGTGGCCTAAGTCCTTCCTACCATCAACACAACAGTGATTTTAAGAAGCTGCCCTGGGATCTGGGCCATATGCATTTCTCATCGATAGTACAAACTTCCACTTTCTTTCAAGGACGAAGAACACTTTGCTCTCAGCTGCAGGTTTCCTGCCTGCCTCCTCTGACGTCATCAGCCCTGTGCTTCTTGGTCCCTCTTGTGCATTCTCATGTAGGATGAGCTAGAAGAGCAAAGAGCTTGTCTCCTGCAGCCACGCTGTGTTGGTTGTCTGAAGCTGCAGTCTCAGAGACAAGGTATGGAGAGAACATTTTCTTGACATTTTTACCTTCCAACTCCAAGTCTCTCAGCCCAAAGCACTGGTGTTTCCCTCATAACCCCAAGCAGGGGCCACACTTTATCTGTCTTCTTGCCATCAGTAGTGGGGCGACACTTCTCTGGGACTTGGACTCTCAGTTGAGAAAATGCCCTCATGGGACTGGCCTGGAGGGAAGTCTGTCAGCATTTTGTGATTAATGGTTGATGTGGGAAGTCCCAGCTCATGAGGAGTGGTGCCACCTCATGGCAGGTAGGCCTCAGTTTTACAAAGCAGGCTGAGTAAGCCACACAGAGCAAACCAGGAAGTAGAGTTCCCCCATGATCTTCACTTCCTGGCTTGAGTTCTCGACCTGGCTTCTTTCGATGATAGAGTGTGGTGTGAGAGCATAAGGGAGATAAACGCTCTTTCTTCCTTATGCTGCACTTGGTCATGGCATTTATCACAGCCATAGAAGACCCAAGACACCTTTCTTATGCCACTTACTTGCCCTGGATTTTCATTATTCCTCAGACCTCAGTATTAACACTAGGTATTTTCCTACATTTTGTATATACGTGTATATGTGTGTATGAATATGTGTTTAAATGCGTGTATGTGCACGTGTGTATTGTATGTGCATATGTGTTTATAAATATGTGTGTATGTGTGTGTACAGATGTGTGTGCCTTTGTGTATATGTGTGTATAAATGTGTGTGCGTGTGTCTGAAAGTGTGTGTATGTGTATGTCCAGCAATAAACAGACAGAAGCAAAAGGGATGATATTTTCAAGTATTTAAATGTAATCAAAGCCCTTTGTCTTAAACAAGACAGGATCTGTGGCTTTGGCTAGTGCAGTGAGTACGCTTACGTGGTTCCATTTCAAGCTTCAGAGTTGAAGGATCAGGCTGAGAAGAGATGGAGTCCAGGATCTGTTAGTTCCCATTCACTCCGAGTCCCTTTAGTGACCCTTCCCTTTTCCCTTAAAAAAACAAAAAGTTGAACAGTGTTGCTGTTCACCCTCAATGGTGTTTCAAAGGGACAACTATGTGGCAGGACATTTCTGAGGGTTTTTGTTTCATTTGGTTTTGGTTTTGCCCTCAAAAACAAAGCAAACACTTAAAGTGTGAAAAATAAAGGTACAACTTTGACACAGGGTGAGAGCTTTGTCTATTTTACTTACGATGGGGTCCAGTGAGACATGGTATGATGTGGGTTTGAAGGTCAGCCGGCCTGCTGTTTCATCTAGAGATGACAATTACAATAATCAGATAAGAAGTTCATGTGAAAGTATGCATGCAACCTATAAAGTAAATTACTGCATAAAAACTCAATGAATTCACTCAGAACAAGCAAAAGAGTTAAAACTTTTCCCACACTGCTCTTTGCTGAGCATTTTTCAAGAAAAAGAAGATGGAGAGAGAGACAGAGAGATACATTACATAGTTTTGGAACGATGAGAGAGGAGAAAGCATGTGTGTGTGTGGGGGGGTACAGCATATCCTAAGCCCTTTGTGCCACAGACCAAAGGCTCAGAGCCTGAGAACTAGGGAGACAAGTGCAGAAGGGAATCCAGAGAGTCAGGGAATCTGGCACACACCTGAGCCTGAAATTCGAGACCACTGCTGAGAATGGAGTAGCTAGTTATCAAAAGTTCCTCTGGGAGGCTGAGTATGGTGGCTCACACCCTTGGACCTAGCACTTTGGCGGCTGAATCAGGAGGATTGCTGTGAGTTCAAGGCAAGCCTGAGCTGCATGGTAAGTTCTAGATTAGCCCAAGAACAGAATAAGAACTTGTCTCCAAAATGAGGAGAAAGAGGAGAAGCAGGAGGAACAGGAAATAAAACAGAGGAAGTCGAGGAGGAAGAGAAGAAAGATGAGGCAAAGGAAGCAAAGAGGGAAGTTGTTTCTCTGTTGGGTGTGTGTACTTTTTAAGCTGAGCCAAATCTAAATCCTGGCAAAAGCCTAGTACCCACTACAAAGGAGAGATAAACACAAGAAAGTGAGCATGAAGGCAATCTGCTGTCTGGCAGCAGATAGACACACCTGAGGGCCATCTCCACAGTTAGATCCGGGCTGCCAGAGCCAGAAAAGCCCCGCCTCACACATGCTCCAGTCTCCGAAGCGGCTTGTTTTCACCTCTTAACCTCTAAGAGTGTTCTCCCTGGCTGAGGCTTGAGGTGCAGCCTGGCTGACTCTACAAAGCTGCCTTAGTGTGTTTAGCAACAAAAGCAACAACCACAAAACCTAAAAGTGAAACAAGTTCATCCCAGGCAGCCAGGTGTGTTGGCTTGGGTATCAGTCACGTGTCTTGTTGATTCGACAAAATGCCCAACAAAATTGATTTGCTTTGCCTCACACGACAAGGGTGTGCTGTATGGGGGGGAGGGGCAGCAGGAGCAGAGGCAGCTGAGGCAGCTGGTCGCATTGCACACACAATGAGGAAGCAGATGCAGAAGGATGGCGGCGCTCAGCCCATAGAGTGCTGCTACCCACACTTAATGTGGCTCTTCCCACCACCGTGAACCTCGTCTAAGACACTCTTCATAGAAGTGCCCAGACATTTCCTTCCAGAATGATTAAAAATCCTGTCAAGTCGACAGTCAACACTGTCACAGAACACAGCTGCTCGAGACGCTGAGGTAGGAGTGTTAGGAGGGTGAGAAGCCTTGTCTGTGCTACATAGGAGGTTCCAAGTCAGCCTACATTATAGTGTGAGACACTGACTCCTTGAGGAAAACAAATCCCCTCTCCACCTCCCTAAAAAACAAAAGTTTTGTGGTTCGAGGAGAGGGGGGAGTTCCTGATTTGTGCAATGTTAGGGAGAGCTGGAAGTTAGTAAGCCAAGATGAAATTTTGCTCAAGGTGAGATTGGGGTGAACTCAAGCTTAGTTTATACAGGGTGAAGAGCTGGTGAGCCTGGGCACCCTGTCAGTGCTGACATCTTTTGCCTTGACATCCCACATGCCATACTGTCATCTTAGCTGTGAAGTTTGTCATTAATCTTTCTCAAAAATACCAGGATCAGTGCACCTTAGACACCATGTTTTGATGGAGCAAAACACTTTTTTTGTTTGTTTGTTTTAGGCAGCTCTGATGGCTTAGATTTTGCGCCCAACCAACTTTATTTAGGGTTCTTAAACACTTATACCTCCCTATCCACCGACTAGAGGGAGGGGAGAAAGAAGGTTATGAGGTAAAGGGGGTTGTAGACCTTTTTAGAAGTAGTTCTTTGGGATGAGTCCACTCTTTGTTGTCCTGATACCATCAGTCCAGTCCAAAGGCCAACACCAAACAGTAACATAAATCAGCATGATTCAGAAAATCAGGACAAGTCAGTGAAAGCTGTAAGACTCCGTTGGATTGCCCTGAGAAGTTCTCTGGAACATTTCTCTCTGCAAAGTCAAGTGTTGAAGCACGAAGACCAGTGCAGTGATGTTGATCCAAAAAGCGATCTCTCACTGTCTGTGGGCTTCTATACATCTCCTCTCCTCAGCGTTCATCCACAGATGTTCTCAGCTGACCAAAGTCACACCCCTCACATGAGAGCTCACTGCAAAACATCACATGCCCTCTCACAAGCCAACCCCCAACAAAACACCACATTCCACCTCACAAGACAGCTTCTAGCAAAACGTCATGACTCAACTAAGCCCTCAAAGAAACCAGAAACTTGCACTTCACAGATGTGTTAGCCATCTTCCTGCAGCTGGGATGGGATAGCTGACAAACCCCACTATTATGGGAACACTTTATTTGGGCTCGTGATTTCAGGGCTATCAGATGATGGTCTGTTGGCTCCATTGCTTTGGGGCCTGTGGAGAGGCCATACATCATGGAGGAAGTGTGTTCTCAGGAAACTTGTCACCTCGGTGTGGCCAGGAAGAAAAGAGAGAAGAGGAGAGAAGGAGTCTGTGTCTGACTGTCCTCTCAGGAGCACACTTCTAATGTTCTAACTTCCCCTCACTCACTTATCTTCAACTCCATAGGTTCTACCACTTAACAAGAGTGCTCAGACAGGACTAGCCTTCCACACGTGGGCTGCCGAGTGACATCTTAGCACCAGCCTCATCATTAATATTTTCTATGGAAGTACATCATTATTTGAAAATGCGTGCTGTGTCTTTATTTAATCCTGAAAATGACTTTTACATGGATTTAATTGTTCCAGGGCGACTGCTAAGAATGCAGGGCCAGTAATTCCCTAATATGAGAGCCTATAGCAGCACTGAGAATTGAGTTTACTCTTGTCTGACACACAGGACTCAAGTCTCCCCACACTGCTCAGTTTGCCTTATCGTCTTTGCAGAAATCTCCATTCTGTTTAAAAGCATGTCCCACCCAGTTTAGTTTTTTAAGAAGATAATTAGTGATGAGTGAGGAGCCATCAGTTGCACCTTGGCAGCAGCGTAAGCCATTTTCATTGTGGTTTTTCTAAGATATGTTTAGGTTCAAGGAGGTTACTGGGCACTTCCCAGCCAGGGGAAGTTAAAATTATAAGAGGAGCTCTTCGGAGAAGGAATTGTACAGCCCTTCCTAAAATAAAGCGATGTTGTTAAGATGATCAGGTTTTCTTTTTTGCCTTCTGTTTTCAACCTGTTGCACTGAATTGAAGAGTGTTCTTCAAATTCATGTCTATTGCAAAACTCAGAATATGACCTCATTTCAAAGTTTAATCTTGCAAAATCAATGCCAAAGTGAAATTATACCAAAATAGAGAGGTTAAAGTAAATCAATGATTTGTTCTGTCTCTGTCTCTGTTTCTGTCTTTCTCTCTCTCTCTCTCTCTCTCTCTCTCTCTCTCTGTGTGTGTGTGTGTGTGTGTGTGTGTGTGTGTGTGTGTGTGTGTGTACTAAGGGTGTATGCACAAACATTCGTGTAAGTGTGTGGAGAACAGAGGTCAGTCTCTGGTGCCATTTCTCAGGCTCCGTCCACCTTGTTTACAGAGATAGTCTCTCCCTGGCATGTGCAGATGTCTGACCAGGTTAAGTTGGCTGGCCAGCAAGCCTCAGGAATCCACCTCCATCTGCCTCTCCAAATCTGTTATTACAGGTGTGTGCCACCACAACTGGCTTTTTACAAGCCTTCCGGGTACCAAGCTCACTCAGTTTTCAGGGCATGCTGTCTGAGCTCTCTTCCCAGCTCCAAACCAGCATTTTATAAAGAGAAGAGCAAGGGCTGTTTCGGCATAGAGGCTTAGGGAGTCCTAGCTGATGAGGCAGTCTGAGTACAGGGACAGGGACTCTGCTACCCACACAGAGTCCAAGCCTTGCTGGAAGCCACCACAACCTTCCTTTGGAACTTCCCGAAGGAGCACAGCCCTGCCGTCTCATCGATGTTGGAGTTTTAGCTTCCTGCATTACCGGAGAACTCACAAGCTTTATCTATCTATCTATCTATCTATCTATCTATCTATCTATCTATCTAT
>NW_026585609.1:4534837-4589529 GCF_907164565.1 Psammomys obesus
TATCTATCTATCTATCTATCTATCTATCTATCTATCTATCTATCTATCTATTTATTTTCCCTCCAGACCACTCAGCATGTGGTTCTTTTCTGGGAGCCTGAGGAAATGAAGTCACCTCGTGTCTCAGATGGCTCACGGACTGTCCCAGTGGATGCTCTAAAACAGACTGGCTTTAAGGAGTGAAATAGGAAGGAGTGAAATTTCATTAGCTGCCCAAAAAAGAGCCAGAGTGAAACATTGCAAATGTTTGGGGGCGGGGGCAGGGGACAGTTATGCTGTCCCAGGATCTGAGAAGAAATCACACAGTAGGGGAAAGGAAGCTCCGAGGAGAGACCATGAGCTTTTTCTTTGAAGGAGCAGGTTAACAGGAGTCAGCTCTGCTGGTCTCTGAAACTCATATAAGCTGCTTCAAATTATCTTATAAATTATCTTAAGAGGCTCTTTCACAATGATTTAGAAAATTTATGCAAATAAGTTAATATTCCTTGAGTCAACAATTCAAAGTTTATAAACTTTGTGTCTGATATGCTAAAGTGAAGTACACATTTTAGACATAAAAAGAATGAACTTCAGGCCATTAGCCTAGAGGCTGAGGCTGAGGCAGGAGGAACACAAGTTCAAGGTCCACCCGAACAATTCATGGGCATCTTGCTTCAAACTGAAAGTGAAACAGAGTCTGGGGGCCGGTAGGCTCAGAGGTAACGTGCTGGCACAACCTCAGTGTTAGAAAAAGAAAAGTGAAAAAGATAAAAAAAAAAAAAGTAAAAACAAAACAAAACAGCAACAACAAAAATAACCAACAACAAAAAAACGTTCGTATGGAAACTTTGCAAGGCCAACTAGAACTGTGTGTTTACCCTGGTTCTGGCCAGAGCACCCCTTTAAGACACTGCACAAACAGTGCTTCATTTGACTTCACAAAAATTCTTAATGGATATTTTCAAGGCTCTGTAGAAAACAAAGGTTGACTTCAAGTTGATTGCTCTCTTTGAATCAGCAAGTGGAACTCAGGGAACTTCAACTAATTACAGCTCAAACTCCCGGACAGGCTTGCTCTGCAATGTTAAGGCAAACAGTTCAGCTCCTGCTGATTCAATTTACTATTTGTTTATAGCTATGCGGCATCAAACATGTCCTATAAAGCTGTCCAACTTTAGCTTCCTCCCCCATTAAATGAAAACCATGACTTTTGCAGGGTAGCCATGGCAACTAGAACAAATTACTATATCAAAAGCATGGAGAACAATGCCGGCTGCACAGTAACTAATATTCATAATTCCTTTAGAATGTGTCTTCCCTTTCATCTTGGCCTTATGCCTTCTCAGGATAAGGCACAAGTTATTCTTCTGGTTCTCTCAAAATACAAAATAAAATATGTCACCCCCAGCATGTGCTCAGTAAAACTTACTGACCTGAGGTTTCAAGTCAAGGATCAAGGCTATGTATTATCTAGTTGTTAGGAGTTGTTTTTATTAATTTTTTAAAAATCCAGTTATCTGGGAAAAAATAAGAGAAAGCCTCTTTTGGGAAAACATCTGTGGCGAAGACATTCCCACGAGAAAGTTTTTTATCAGGTTGGAAAATTCTTTCAAAATCCCCCCTCCTTGGGGGCCACACTTTTCCCTTCGGGCCCCTCTCTCTGGTTCTCACAGAACAGCCCGGAACATACCCCCAATGTGAAAGAGCCTCACCTTACTGCTTCTTGATCTCTCTTTCTTCTTCTCAGCCTGTTCCAGATTTCCCTGAGAATCCTTCCTCCCAGGAGACCAAACAGTAAATTCATTACTGCATTAACTTTATTGCTTCTATCTCTGGAAGCCCTGTGCCTTTAGATGGTAATTATACTCCACTTATAAATATTATCTCTCAGAGAGAGAGCTAATGGCTTCTTTGCAATGCACTCTTGTGATTCTGTGGCTGCTAAATCTGTGTCAGCCACATCTTGAAGTAAATAAAGTTGATAAACTGATTCCTGTAAAATGACGTCAGACCTTCTGCTCAGATTAGAACCTTTAAATTCATCAGCTAATCAGCAACCAGAATTAAAAACATAACAGAATACTCTGAACAGACCTTAAGGACCAGGACAAATTCAAAACCAACCTCAGCATGTGAGATGCAGATGTTCTAGGTGGAAGTCAGGATGCAGAGCTTCAGAAGGATCAGGGAAGCTCACAGCTTCAGGGATGGGGGATCAGAGAGGGGACCCCAATGACCACAGTGAAGAGTTTCAGGAATTATAGGTTGGGGAAGGGGCCAGTAGGTGAAAGCGCACCTCAAGAAATTGTTCTCCACCATATGGGTTTGACAGAGAGCAGCATGGTGTGTAGATCTTCATTCTAAGAAACGCCCATGCAAAACTGCCCCACAGCCTCCTGTCAGAATGAAGCACTAGGTAGGTAGAGGCAAAAAGCTTCCTGTTTCAGCAGAGGGGAATTTGGAGATGTGGCCTTATGGACTGATAACCTTCATAGAGGACAGAACTTTATGAGTTTAATCTTAAAAAAGAGTCTTCCTTAATTGGACAAGTGGCAGCAGTTATTTCTTATAAAAATAAATAACCAAATGACTTAATGTAGTTGAAGTGTTTACAGCCAGACCCAGCCTGTCATAGAGATCAACAAGCATTTGTTATCATTGCACTAATATCTTTAGAATAATCACTGGGACTGTTTTATTTAAGTCATGATTTAAGACCTTGCATATTCCATTTCCACCCAGGAATGGCCACATTACTATGTGAAGAGGTATTTGTGACAATCTCATCATTATGACTTCAATAGGCACAATTCCACTGCCCGTAGAAGAAGGAAAAAAAAAATTTAAAGACTAAAGTCCCAAACAGAAATGAAGATAATTGAAATCTGATGGATAAGACAGAACCTAGTATTCTGTAAAGACTTCTTGCTACTTATGAGAGAAATAGGGTCCCTGAGGAGTCTCTGTCTTCTGTCTCTAGGGCCCCTCTATTCCCAGAATACAAGGAATCTGGGCTGTTCTCTTCCTCCTCAAATCTGTAGTTTTGTTTTTTGTTTTTTTCATTCAAGACTGGCTTCAGAGTGGACCACACCTCTTCCTCTCCTATGACTCACTCCATTTCTCTAAACTGATCACCAAACAGTTTTTACCCGTCAGCTTTCCTACTAGTCTCAGTAAGAAAAGAGCCTCATGCTCACAAGTAGAATCACCCTGCTCTCCGGGAGTGTGAGCTGGGGTCTCCTACAAATGCTGATTCCAGTGCCTTCCAGTCACCTCTGTTTAAGGATAGAATTTACCAAAGTATCATAATTTACTAAGCTTTGTCTTTTTTGATGACTTCTCAAAATAAGAAAAAGGGTATAATTAAGGCGAATTAATTAGAGTTTTCTCAAGTGAGTGGCTGGTATCTCAGAGGAATTCCAAACATGTATCTCCCATTTGGGGTCACCTATCTCTGATCTGGGAGATTTGCTGGATGACGACCATGTAATTGAGACCTCAGCTTCCTGTTAGTAACACACAGGAGCCCAAGTTCTGTTGACACTGAGATTGTTAGGAGTGTTTGTGTGCACAGACGGTTGGTCCCACTGTTGGAGCTTCTAATTCAGTGACTCTGGGTTAGGGCCTGAGAATATTGCCTTTCCAAATGTTTCAAGGGGCTGTTGGTTCTTTGTTGATGATATGCCAGACCCATTCACTTACAGTCCTGTCTTGGCCTTTCTGTCTTCTGGTCAAATAAAGAAAGCCTTTGTGCTGATGAAGCCAGAGGAAAACACAAGAATAAAAGAACAGTGAGATTGGATCAAGAAAGACCCATACAGGATTGGTGGGCTCTAGGATCCACCAAGGTACAAAACTGGCTTCTACACTCTGATTCTCAGTTATACTTAAAAATGTCTGATTTTGCTTTTTGTTAAGCTGGTATGACTCAGGTTTGTGCCAAGTGCAACAAAATAAGACAACTGAAAGAAACCTAGCAAAACACAGCGATGGAATTACTCCCCCAGTTCATTGCACAAGTTTTTTGTCCGCTTGGGTTTATCACCTTCTTCAACACCAACATTTATTCCATTTATTCCACTTACTCATCGAGATCTGGTGGCATTCCAAGTAGATGGACACTCTCCCGGGTCCAGAAGTCACAGAAAGCAACATCCAGTAGGTGTTTGGCAAACTGGAGGCATCCACACATTTACTCTTCAGTATGTGCTGAACTCCAAAGCTGCACTATGCTATGCTCTAAACCAGCTGCCAGAAGGAAATGGTGAAAGATCCGTGTTATCTAAGTAGGGTGGAAGGAAGAGTCATATGCTTAAAAAAAAAAAGAAAAAGAAAAAAAAAAAAAAGCACCAAATGGCAAAACTGACTTTGGAACTCAACAGCAAGGAGTACCAGGGCACCAGACCTGTTCTGTTTATCATAATTTTCATGCTGCTTCAATGTGAGAATGAAATCAGGAGGATGTTTTCAGTAAAGAATCCTTTGAGAGCTGGTGCTTTAAAAATGTGTACTAATGAACTGGGCCTGGTGACACACACCTTTAATCCTAGCACTCGGGAGGCAGAGGCAGGTGGATCTCTGTGAGTTCAAGTCTACATGCTGAATTTCAGGATAGCCGGTGCTCTGAAAACCCTGTCTCAAAAAAGGAAACAAACAAAGACTCTATCCTGGATTTCATAACACTCATCCTATAAATGAAACAGGGCATCATATCCCGATTTAAAACATGAGAGAAGCACGGAAGATTAGCAGCTGTAACACTGTGAATCTTGTATGGCCATCATTAATGTAGAACAAGAAAGTTGCCCCCGCAAGATTAAACATAAGCACGTGTTATAGATTATAATGGGCAGGGGGAGGTGTGTTTCGGGAAACAAGATAGAACACTAGGCTTTAGGCTTAGATTTGACTAAGAACAAGTTCTACCAACCTGTCCTTAGGCATTCAATTACTAGTTTGAACCTTATGATAAACATTGTCACTGTGGGACCAACGCCACAGATTTTGGGGAACTGAAGACACGAGCGAGAGCATAACACCAAAGACAGTGAGAGGAGCTCAGTAGTAACTGGTGAGAGGAAGAGAAGTGCACGCACTTCCTGCCTACAGGCCAATCACGGGGAGAGGAGACCTGGGTATAGCACTTCCTCAGCTCTTGCCGGTCAGGAGAAAATGATGTCATTAACAATGCCAGATTGGCTGCTGGACCCCCGGTTAATGGAAGTCTGCTGTGGACGTGACTGTGCAATCAATCACAAAGAACTTCAACAGTCTTAGCAAGCAGCATGGGTCCTCACTCTGGCCTCCATCCCAGGTGTTCCTAAGCAACAGTCCTCTCCACCCCAGCTGGAAAGGACGATTCATAACCCACTGACTCCCCAGCACTGAACTTCTCATGCCAACATCTCTCTTGCTGTCAGCACACCCCTTGGGAACATACGAGTAGTCTCATAAAATTAAGCTTCTTGAAAACTATTCAAAGTACTTCATATAAGAGAAAATACTGAAGAATGACTAAACATTATTCCTGTATAAGGATAGAATTCTAAAACTTTAGAAAATATTTCCCTACCTCAATATTACAGAAAGGTGCACTCTTTGAATTCATGAGTCATTTATGAACCATTAAAGGGTAGACCATTATCTTGGAAAAGGGCATATATAAAAATGTTTATATATATATATATACATTATATATTATATATTGTATTACACATTACATATTAGGTATTATAAATTATGTATTATATGTTACATATTATGTATATTTGTTATACATACTACATATTATATATTACATATTTATTATAGATTATAAATTATAGATTATCTATATGGGCATATATGTGGGGGCTGGCTGGAGAAACAGCTTGGTGGTTAAGATCCAGAAGATCTAGGCTCAGTTCTCACCACCCACATGTCAGCTCACAATGGTCTCTAACTTCACTTCTGGTGGTATCTGATGCCCTCTCCTGACCTCCCTGGACACTACATGAATGTGGTACACAGGCACAGAGACCGCAAAATACATGTACACATAAAGTAAAAGCAAATCTTTCTTTCAAAAGAACATTACCCCAACTGCGATGTGTTAGAAATGGATACATACCCACTCAGATGCCCACCTGCTGTATGGCTCTGCCCCAGCAGGAGCCGTATGATGTGCAAGTATGTGGTAGAGAGATGGAAGAGAAAAAAAAAGTGGAATGGGTTGAGAGCTATGAAGAAAGGCAGAACTGGAGAGGCGAGGGTGGAGAGAAAGAGCCTGAGGTGAGTAGCCTGCCCTGCAACCTGAAGTCCGGGCCAGTGCTGCCACTGAGGACTATGTCTGGGTCTGTAGCCATGTAGCAGCAGGGGTCTGGGTCGATGTCTGTGGGTCAAAATGCCATCAAAGGCCATGCAGGCGGCCCTGGTCTGGGATGCTGACTGGGGCGATGCTGATGTCTGGGGACACTGCAGAGCTGGCCCCGCCCCTCACTGCTAGGGCCCTGAGAGAGCAGGCCCTGTACCTGCCTGTGTAGAGGCGGCCATGGTGGTGTGGTGTAGGTGAGCCATCCCAGAGGGCATGAGATCAAGAAGCTGGCCGCTGCGCCGGGTGAGCTGGCTGGAGCAGTGCTTGAGAGCTGGCCCTGGTGGTGTGGGTGTGGGAAAGATGGCCCTGCAGATCCAAAGCGGCAGGATCTCCACGACACAGGACAACAATTGCATATCTAAGAGGAGCCCCGTGAGGACCCATTACCGAGACTGTAGCCGGAGCCAGAGGCCTCCGACCAGACCATGACTCACAGCAATGAACATTCACAAGTAAAGAGGCGTGAACAGAAGTGTGTACTGTGCGACACACTGTGACACACTACTGCTCCCACGATGAGATTTTTTTATTTGTTTGCTTGTTTGTTTGTTTTCCTTCAAGAGGGAAGTTGCAAGGTCGAGGGCAGATAAGAAGGTCCTGGGAAATGAGTGGGACTGGAGTGCATGATGTGAAATTAAAGAATCAATAAATAGTTAGAAATTGATGTATAGCAATATGGCATTGGTGTTCTGAAATTATTTCTACTTGTTTCATGAATCTAAGTGCACATAATTAGAAAAATATTTTTAAATTAAAAAAAACCCGCACTTTAAATCGTCTGAGGCAAGTTATTAGAGCTATAAAGTATAGAATTCATAGGTGCATATATAGCTGTGGTATAGCGAATAGGGTGAGAATTTTAGCCACTAAATTCTAGTTCAGGGAACTACCACAAGTTTGTCACAATTAACGAGAAGGAGCTGGGAATACGGATAAGAATGAGGAAGAGGGACACTGAGGAATGCAGAGGTGACTTCCAGAAGTAGCTGACACCCTAGGGGAGGCAGAACAGAGGGAAGCGTGGGGTTGGAGAACCCAGAGGAGCAGGATCCACACCCATGTCCGCACTCTGAGGAAAACTCACTACATGGTTGCCAAGGATACTATGGGGGGCGGGGCAGAAAGAACTGGAGGGCAGACCCCGTCAGCCTCCCATAATGGGACAGGAACACTGTTGCTGGGATGCTGCCAAGAGCAAGGACTTTAAACCTATTTCATTCTCACAATCAGGGCCCAGGGTCCACCCAGAGAAGTCTAAAGGAACCCAATAGATGTGGTTTTTGGCCCCACCCCCAGCGTCACAGACTAAGCAGGACTCAGGGTAGAGTGACTTGGAATGGAGTGATGTAGTGATGCAGCCAAATAAATCAGTGCTAAAGTGAGGCTTTCTAAAACCCCAACGAGCAACTCAGCTTGTTTACACAGAAGCGCTTCACAGTAGCTGGAGAGGAGCTCTGCTTAGCAGAAAGACTTTTGTCATTAGCCATACCTAGAAGTAATTGTCTCATCCACTTATTGTCCATTCCAAGAGGGGCATACTTAGGTAGTCCTCTTTCCAGGTGGCGAGATGCTTGTGACAGGGAACAAAGGCCAATTCTTCTCTGTGGTGGTAGTTTGAGAAATGCTCCCCATAGGCTCATACACCTGAGCACTTGGGCCCCAGCTGATGGTACTATTCCAGGAGGTGGTGGAACATTTAGGCAGCTGAGCTTTGCTGGAGGACAAAGGTCATCATGGGTGGGCGTTACAGCCTGATGTCACTTCCTGTTCCCATTCACCACTTCCTGTGTGTGGATGACATTGCTCTCTCTGCTTTCTGACTGCCAGGTCAGCCTGGAACTCTGCTACTATTCCTTCCCTGCCGTGATGGAATTTATCTCTTTGGAACCATAAGCCGAAGAAACCCTTTTCCCCTCTAAGCTGCTTTTTCTAAGGGTAGTTTATCCCAGCAACAGCAAAGAAACTAATACACCATTCTTAAGGAACTATTGTTCTAACACGGAACACGCACAACACACATACAGTGCATGAGAGTAGCAGTGTGAACTTAGAGACTAAAGGTCTGTAGGGACCAAGTCATGTCCAATCTGCTTAATTTTCTTAATATGACAAGCACATAAAAATGGCTAATTAACAGCGATTGTCTCAACTCATGGAGATTAATATTTTATATTAACTTTCTTGTACATCAGCCATTATTTCAATTGTCAGCAATACATGTTGCGTAAGCCCATTAATGACATGTCCCATAAAGCAATGAAACCAGGAGAACTTACAGTATCAATCCTGGAAGGAAACAAAGTCTCTGAGCACTGAGAAGTGCTGGGGACCCAAGAAGGAAGGACTCATAGTAGTCAGCACGTCTTTGGAGCCAGGCACACCTTGTGGGTATCCGAAATGATGTCTCTTAAAGAGATCTAGCAATGAGCATACGGGCAGGTTTTTAAATGGCGTTAAAAAGCAGAGGTGATGTTTCAGAGGCCTTTCTTCCTTCTGAAACTTCACAGGCAAAGCTTGGCTTTTGTAGCTTAGCGTCAGGCTGAAATCTCATCACGCAAGGGCTGCCGCAGCTCTGACGGGTCTTTGCTATAGCCAAAGTGCAGGTCCTTTGACTCCAACTTGCCTTCAGAGCACCGTGGCTGCTGAAATTTGAAGGGTGTTCATCAAATCTTTATGTTTCTTATGGTGACCTACTATTGAAATATTGAAGTTCCAGTGCGCATTCATGGATCCTAAGTAGGTGCAAACTCTATTCATCTTCCGTAAATTGTTTCCATTAATTTTACAATGTTTAGAGAAGTTTTTAGTTTGGTGCTATGAATAGAAACTTCAGTTTTTTTAGAGGAATTAAAAGATCTCCTCTTTAGTTTCTGCTTAGAACTAATATAAACCTGTTATTTTGATTTTCTTCTAAATGTGTAGTAAGGTTGGATCTAGGCTCACAATGGTCACTGCTTTCAGATGGCCCCTGGCAGGAAGCCTGAGCTTTCCCCATGTTAGGGGGATAGTCTGGGGCTATGTATTCAAATGCCGATTTCAGTGCCTTGAGATCTGGTTACCATCCTGCCATGGGTATTGTTACAATATTGAAGTATCTTCTGTAACCATCTGATGAGAAGGCATGTTCCCCAATTATCCCTGATTGGTTGATTAAAAGGCCTACATCTGGGCAGGGCAAAAGGAGGTAGGCATGGCTAAGGTTCCCAGGCTTTGGGGATAGGAGAACCACAGGAAGGACAGTCAGATGGGAAGAGAGAAAGGAGGAAGCCACCACGGGCTAGGTGAAGAGAGAACCATGTGGGTTGGGAGGAAGGACTTGAAGAATGGCTTCGATGGAGGAAATAACCCAGATGAAGAACACTAGCAAGTATTTGGGATTATGGATGGAGGCAGCCCAATTAGGAATGATTAAAGCAGGTGGGATGGGATTCAGTCTGGGAGATATGAGATAGGGTAGATGGAATTATCTGCCTAGCCCAAGGTAAAATAAGATAATTATAAAATCTGCCAGGTCCGTATCTTATTGACTATAATGGGTTAGATAATACCGCCATAATAATAATATGGCAAAATAATAAACAATATTTAGCCCAATACCTGTTATTTTCAACAACACTCCTTAATGTCATATCTGGTCCTCCTCAAACTCACCAAGTCTGTGTTCTGTTGGCCTCTGGAAATATTTAGGCTTCCTAAGTTCTGTATTCCACTGACTATATCAGAAGAGATCTTAAAAGTATTTTCTGATCAATAAGGCATGAGCAATTGAGGGCCTAGATAGTCAAAGCATTGTTAGGCATTCACCATTCATTATTATCTATCATCAATTTATCCATCCATCTATCTATTATCTATCTATCTATCTATCTATCTATCTATTTATCTATCTATCATCCCTCCTCCTCCTGACCTCTTTCTCTCTCCAGTCTTCTTTTCCTATTTTTAAAGACAAGGTCTCATGTAGTCAGGCTAGCGTTGAATTCTGAATCTTTCTGCCTCCACATCCTGAGCGCTGGGACTTAGGTGTGAACTGTCACACCGGGCTGTCATGCATGTTTAAAAAGTTGACAGGTGGTCCCATCTGTATTTATGGCATGTCTTACTATGACAAATGTACACTCTGTGGGATGGCTAAACGGAGATGTGCAACAAATAAATTTATCCCACATAGTTACATTTTTTGTTGGTAAAAATACTTAAAGCCAGTAAATTTTCAAACGCAGCATATTTGTGTTAACAACTGTCTCCACTACACGCACCTGAGTGTTGAGCTTATCTATTCCCTGTCACTAAAGCTGTCAGTCTGTTCACCCACACGCCTCCGAGTCCTCATGCTGACTTCTGGAGAGCCGCATTCTACCCTCTGCCTCTATGAGCTCGGCCTGCCTCTCACATTTCCCATTGGAGAACGTGGGATTTGTCTTTCTGCGTGTGGCTCATTTCACTTACAAGGACACACAGGCCACCTATGCTGCTACAAATGAAGGTTTTCCCTCTCCAAGGCTTGATGACATCTGTTGTCCGGCACACCACTTTGTCTCTAGGTGTGCTCTTCTGGTGAAGCCCCTGCACATCCATTCCTTGACCGTGGTGAACGCGGATGCAATGAACGAGGGAGTGGAGACGGCTCTTTGGCGGGTTGATTTCATTCTGTTTAGTGATCTACCCAGTCGTGAGATTGCTGAGCCGTTGCGCAAGTTCTATTTTTAATTTTATCCTATCCCGTTTTTCATAATGGGATATACTGACCTACATTCCCACCATCAGAATACACATTCCTAGGAAATGTTGATAATGGAAGAGACATCAGCTCATCCATCACCCACTCTAACTTTACAAATGGAAGCACTCTAGGCCGAGAAGATAAAACGAAGCGGTCACCACAATGTCTACATCTGGCCAACTTAAAGGGCCATTTGGATCCGTGAGCTATGCTTTCTTTCCAAGTCAGAAGAGAGGAGACGCAGACCGGAGACGCATGAGACTAGCATTGACAGTAACAACAGGAGGCGGCTGAGAGTGGAGGATGAGGGAAGGTTCTCAGTACACTATCTTACAATCAGCATCTAACTTCAGTCACCCTGGGCTACACCGCGAGAGCCTGCTGGAAAGAAGGAGTTGGGGAGGAGAAAAGGGAGGAATGGGAGGGGGAGGACAGACAGACAGAGCTTACTTTCATGTACAGCATTTTTTCTGTTGTTTGTTATGAAGCCAATTTTCCACAAGATGGCAGTCTAAGTCAAACATGGTAAGGACTTCTTAAATTCTAGTCTTACTGCCAGAAACAGCGCAGAGTAAAGAACCGAAAGTGCTTGAAGGAAAAGTTTGGTAAGGCATTCAGTGACACTCAGGGACCAGGGGCTCTTCAGGCTGCTCTTCCATCTGCAGCCTCCAGCTCCTACAACTTGATCCATTCAGCCTTGGGAGGAATCACAGAACGCTGTGTCCCTAGCTTGAATTGCCATCCAATGTGGAAACTCAGTCTTCCTCCTATAGCCTATCCCTCCAATACTTTATTTCCTTTTCCCTCCCTCTCACCTTCTGTTTTTGAGACTGTTTTCCAGGGTAGCTCAGTTTTGCCTGGAAGTTGCAATCCTCCTGCCTCGCTCTTGGGTGCCGAGAGATTCCAGGCACCACGCTTAGCCCTCCAGCTCTTCCTGGAGATGGCCGACTTCTCCATGTTTGTGTCAGTCAGTAGTCCACCAGAGAAGCACACAAAACAGCCTATAAACAAACCCAGAAACCAAGCCCAGAGAACCAGAACAAATCACTGAGCGGCCGGCTAAACTGGTCTCAGATCCATGAGGCAGACTGTCAGAGGAAAAGGCCGCTGAAACAGTCAACAAGATGGATGCTGCAGGCAGTATTGTGGGATCCTTTCCTACAGAGAAACATCTGTTTCCCTGGGTCAGGTCCACCTAGATTATCTGTGTTCATCTATTAGGCAGCGGATGTTAGGCCTCCGTAGCACTGTAGCACTCATACTCAGACTCTGTTTTGACTGAATAGCCAGCTTCCATAGTTCAACTGACATATAAAGCTGACCAGCACAATTTCCTGGCTGTTTCTCTTCCCTCTCTACTCCGTGGCGAGTTCCTGGCTTCATTGCTCTATAACGTGAGCCTTTGAAGCTCCAGCGTCTGGGTTTCAATGTGCTCATCATGGTCCTTTGTCCTACAAATGTTTCACGGTGATTTAAGCAACAAAGACTTCTAATTCTCTCTTTCCCAGGTGTGAGAAGGAAGGAGGATCCCAGTCGGATGAAGCTAGGAAATACTCACACACCACCCTCAGCACTCACTCATCTTTTTGGGCTAGCCTTGTGTTGTGGTTTGAATACTTGGGCCTCGGCTGGTGGTGCTGTTTTGGAAAATTGTGGAACTTTTAGGAAGTGGACTTACACCAGAGGAAGTGGGCCATTGAGGTCAGACATTGAGGTTTCTCTGGTCTGTCCCCAGTCCCTGTCTGTCCTCAGCTTCCTGTTCTGCCAGGACAAGCAGCGAGGGGCCCAGTATCACCACGGGGCCACCTGCCATTGTGCTTTTCCCTCTGTGATGAACTGTGTCACTGTCCCCTCAAACTTTGAGCTACCATCAATCCCTTTTTTAAGTTGCTTCATGCAGGCACTGGTTCAAGTAGGAGGAAAAGACATGCAGCATTGGCCTCTTGACCCTTCTTCATTCTCTCTGATGAACAGATGCTAAATTCTTGGGTGGATCGTGCAGTGCATTCTGTCCCCTCTGCTTCTCTGGCTTTCTCCATGAGTTCTCTTTGCCTTTCCATTCTTGCACTTTTCTTCCTTGAACTTGCCCAATTCCCTGCTGCCCTGTTACCCTTTCTCTGTCTGATGTATCCCCATCCATAACACCCTTTCTACAGGATGCCTGACCTGATGATTTTGCCTGGTTATTTTTCCATTGTATCTGTGTGTTGTCTTTTATGCCACAAATAATCTCGGACCTTACACAGGTGGCATTTTAAAGTTCCGTGTGCATCCGTGTTTCTCCACTACAGTACCAATGCTATGAACACAGGAACCATATCGAATTTCCTTCTTTCTTTCCTTTTCTTTCTTTTTTAAATTTTTATTTAATTACAGTTTATTCACTTTGTATCCCCCCTGTACCTCCCTCCCTTCTCGCCACCTGTGTCCCTCTCCCAGTCTACTGATAAGGGAGGTCTTCCTCCCCTTCCCTCTGATCCTAGTCTATCAGGTCTCATCAGGAGTGGCTGCATTGTCTTCTTCTGTGGCCTGGTAAGGCTGCCCCCCCCCCCTGGGAGGAGGTGACCAAAGAGCAGGCCAATCAGTTCATGTCAGAGACATTTCCTGTCCCCATTACTATGGAGGCCACTTGGATACTGAACTGCCCTAGGCTACCTCTGTGCAGGGGTTCCAGGCCATCTCCATGAATGGTCCTTGGCTGGAGTATCAGTCTCAGAAAAGACCCCTGTGCCCAGACTTTCTAATTTCCTTCTTTACACCTCTGGTATCAGCAAGAATATGCAGCATGAACATAACACCTCCCATTTTGGAGGAGTGAGTAAATGACACCTTTTGTATGCCTCTCAAGGGCTGACATGGGTGTCTCTGATACTATCTCACGAACCAGTGAAGAAACAATGGAACACATTCTCTTACAGTCTAATGTTCACTGTGCGCTGATTCCCTTTCCTGAATCGAGTGTGGAACAGAGAGCGTGAAGAAGCCAGACAGCCAGAAGTCTATTCGGCTTCCAAAGCGGAAGGTGCTTCTTCCTGACACCAGGTGGCAGTACGACACACAATTTGACTTGACTCTGGGCTCTGGAGAGCTGCAAAAAGAAAATGATTAAATGCTCCTAAAGGAAACCCCAGGCTCTGTGCCTGGGGCCTTCCAGCCATAAAGGGAACATTTTGTCCATATTTAAAGCATATTTAAATTTATTACATTTAAAAAAGAAATTTGTGCTCACGGAAACGTTGGCAAGTCCAATATCCTAGCTTTATTTTCAAATATTTCATCCCCAAGAAGGAAAATGAATTAATCAGTTATACAGATATCACTAGCAGAACTAGGAAGCACTCAGGTCGCTTGATTGTCCATGCCATAAGCAGATAGCATGGCCCATGTCTAGAGACAATTATAGTTTTTGCTTTAAAATTTTGATGATCTCAGCACCAGCATCTGTGAGAGTGAGAGGCAGGAGAATTGTCACAAGTTCAAGGCCAGCCTGGGAAAGGTACTGAGTTCCAAACCAAGGCTTGAAAGATCCCCCTACACCTTAACAAATACACAAAATCAAGAAATTTTCTCTATCGTGAAGCTAAGAACAACGAACACCATGCAGTTGCAAAAGGCATCTTACATCATTATGCATCAACTAGATGTATCCTTCTGACAGTCCATTTGCTCCATGGGCGTTTATACAACACAAGCCCTGTTTTGTTTCTCCTCTGAGATCACTCATGTCTCACACATGTTAGCTGTGTGTGTGTGTGTCTGTGTTACTTCCTGTTTCTCTTGATCTAGCTCCTGAATCCCACTCAGCTTCTTTCACTGTCCAGAGAACATTCTTTCCTTTTTTCAGCTCAAGCTGCTTTTTCCTGTGCTCACGGCAGAAGTCAGCTGCACAAGAAGGCAAAGCTCAGAGCTGCAGTTCCTACCCTCATGATACTTTCCGTCTGGGGTCTAGGAAAGGTGGCAGTGTCTAGATGATGTGTAAAACAGACCTCAACTTCCACCCAATCACAGCCTATTTGTTAGCTTCATCCCCCTCCTCTCCTGCTCCCTCAGAGGGTCATTGGAGTGGGCTAAGTGCTCTCTCTGGTAGTTCAGCTGACTTCTTGGGTTTCTTTGAACTTTAGCATCTATACTGTTGTTGCACCAAAGTTAAGGTACTGGCCTTTGGAACACCAACCCACCCACAAAAGCCTCAACCCAAAATCTGTCCTGCCTACAAGATGTGCAGGGATAAAGATGGAGCAGAGATTGAGGGAACAGCCACCCAGTGACTGGCCCAACTTGAGACCCGCCTCATGGGAGAGTTGCAAAAGAGTTAGGGGAAAAATTGAGGGACCTGGAGGGGCCAAGAAAACCTACAGACTAAACTAACCTGGGCTGGGGGGGGGGGCTCATAGAGTCTGAACCACCAACCAAAGAATATGCATGGACTCGTCCTAAGCCCCCTACACATATGAAGCTGGTGGGCTGCTTGGTCCTCAAGTAGGTCCCCTAACAATTGGAGAGGGCACTGTCTCTGTCTTGGACCCTGTTGCCTCCTCTGGATCCCGTTCTCCTAGCAGGGCTGCCTTGTCTTGCCTCAGTGAAAGAGGAGGCACTTAGTCCCGATGGGACTTGACGTGCCAGGGTTGGTTGGTAGGAGGAAGGGGTTATGGGGGAAGTGGGTGGAAAGGTGGAACTAGGAGGAGAGGAGACAGTGGGGGTTGATATTGAATGAACAAGTAAATAAAGTTTTAAAAGTAAAATTAAAGATATATTTTGTCCTTAATTGGAGAGGGTGTGTTTCTCAAGAGACCAGAAGAGAGCATCAGATCTGAGGCTCACAGGCAGTCAGGAGCCTCCCAAAGCAGGTATTGGGAACTGAACTCAGTTCCTCTGCAAGAGCAGCAAGCATTTAACTGCTGAGCCATCTGTCCATTCCCCAAACTAGTTCCTTTCTTCAAACTTCTGAATTACCCTCTTTGAATTTGGCACCTCTGTTGCGCCGACTCTGAGACAATCTATGATATTGCTTTCATATGTGCTGTTTGTACAATAAAAGAATTGCTTATTTCTTATTGGCAACAATGGAAATGATAAAACTAGAGCTTAAGAATAGAAATAAAGGAACTTGAGTTTGGATGTTGTGCTGGGCAGTTTTGTGTCACTTTGACACAAGCTATATTTATCCGAAAGGTGGGAGCCTCAGTTAAGAAAATGCCTCCAGAAGATGAGGCTGTAGGCAAGCTTGGAGGGTAATTTTAAATTGGATATGGATGGGGAGGGCCCAGCCAGGAGGGTACCATCCTTGGGCTGGTGATCCTGGGTTCTATAGGAAAGCATTCCTTTAATTCCAGCACTCTGGAGGCAGAGGCAGGCGGATGTCTGTGAGTGTGAGGCCAGCCTAGTCTACAGAGTAAGTTCCAAGACAGCCAAAGCTGCACAGGGAAACCCTGTCTCAAGACACCAAAAAAGAAAAGAGAGTGATAAGAAGGAAGGAAGCAAGCAAACAAGCAAGCAGGCAAGCAAGCAGGCTGAGCAAACCATGTATGAGCAGCACCCCTCCATGGCCTCTGTGTCAACCTCTGCCTCCAGGTTCCTGCTCTGCTTGAGTCCTGGCGGCCTTCAATGAAGGACTACCTTGTGGAAGTGTAAGCCAAAAAACCCCTTTCCTCCTCAACTTGCTTTCTGGTATTGGGAGTTCATGGCAGCAATAGCAGCCCTGACTAAGACAGATGGCATGGAGACTCCATCAGCTCCAGCTCACCATTCAGTGGTAGTCTCCTGTGAAAGTCTGCTTCCTCGTTACATTGTAGCAAGCATTCAACCATGGTCTGCGTGGGCTGAATCCTCTAAAAATGTGGACCAGGATACACAATCTCTTCAGGTTATTATGTAACGAGTACAGACCCTTTGTTGACATTATTGTTTAGTCTTTAGAAAAAAAAAAAAATCTCCGCTATAAAGTAAAGAAAGTGTGGACCGGGAGGGCCTTGCAGAGCTGGAGAACTAGACCTCGCTGCCTCAAAGATGGAGGGTGGAGGAGGATGGAGCTGTCAGGGGCCACAACTGAGTCAAGGTGTCTGGAGGGAAGACAGGTTGGGGAGCAGGGGGTCCCAGCTGGAGGTGGACGCTTACATTCCCATGCTGTCTCCTTCACTAAACACGTCTACTTTCCAGTTTACATTTTGCTTTTTCTCGTCTATTTCCAGCTTTATGCTGGCAGATAATTTGGTCATTACAAAATAATTTCCATGGAACCTGTGGCACAGGACAATCTCTTGAGTGCTGACTCTTTCCTTTTGGTGCTGAGGGCCGCAAAGTCCTTGATTTTACCACTACCATGAACCTCACATTACGGAATTCAGGGCAAATTGGAGAGTTCAAGGGGTGAGTTTTATGCCAGTAAGTGCAAAGCAATTTACTGGTGGAGCCAGGACAGAGGTCTGAGCCTTGCCTTCCTGGTTGCCTGCCTATCGTCCTTCCTTGCTTCTTTTTTCAGTTAATTTACTCCATTCTTTTACCGCAGATTACAAAACTGAAATGAAGAAATCCACGTTCTCAGTATCAAAGCATAAAGCCAGAGGCAGTGCTGGCATTGCACAACGGCCTTGAAAGCATTGTGGAAAGACAGCTATGTGCACACTGCGTTTGACACAACTTCTGAAGTGAAGTAAACCCACACTTTCTTTAGGGAGGGGTTAACTATCCTTTGCATCCTTCAGAACCTATGGGTTTTCCTCGCTGGTTATTTAAGAGTCTGTTATAGCCTACAGAAAGCCAGTCAATGGATGTTTTAATAGCCTGTGACTCTCAGCTTGAGCCATTGGGGAGAATAAATTTAATGAACGAAGGAATGGAAGAGAGCTTTCTGGAGCCAGAGCCCCAGTCAGGATTATGTGTTTAAGTCTTCAGTCTTTCAGACTGAGCTAGAGCAGCAGACAAGCCCTGAGGTAACCTGGTTCAGTTACGGGATGATTTTCCCATTTGCAAAGCAGAATTGTTGTCTGACTGCTACCACTAGGCTCTTCTGTGAGCCTGCACCTGCTTCCTGTGTGGCTGAGGCTCCTGTAGATATTTGCATACAGCGTTTACTGTAACTCCACTAGAAGCATCAAGATTCCTAACTCCTCTATAAACGAGCAGAAAGGGCTGTGAATAAACTGTTGTAGAGTGCTGTTCTCTGGGCATGACATGACCATTGCCATCAGAACAGCTGTAATGATAGCCGTCTAAAAGACTAGGCCTAATAGCATTCCTTTATGGAAATGGAAGAGGAACCAGATTGGGGCACATGAGGCCTCATCCCTCCCCAGGATAATATATAAGCAGTTAACAATTTCAAGTAGCACTGCTCTTCAGTGGTGTAACTGCCTGTAAGTTGTCCCTGCTCCTGGAAATAGCCCCTTACTCGGGATCCTAGAGGCAATCACAATTAAACTTACCTATTAAATGAATTTAACCTGATTAGAATTGTTTCTTTTGTGTCACTGATACCCTACTTGATCCAGAGATGTTTGTTCAGATCACGCCAGACATACTACATTATCGGGTTTTTTTGTTTGTTTGTTTGTTTTTGTTGTTATTTGTTGTTGTTGTTAAGGGATGGTCTCACAGCTAGCTAGCCTGGAACTCACTAGGTAGCCCAAGCTGACCTATCACAATCCTCTTACCAGAGTCTTTCAAGTGTGTTGATGTTATCCTATACTTGTACTATTAACACAATGAGTTTCCAGCATAGATTTAAACAGAACATAGAGAAGTGTGGATGACTTCAAAGAAGCAGATGGGAAAAGGTGTAAAAAGTTTGAGGTGCCCCAACAAAAGTGCCTTTTTATTCACCATTGAAGCTGAGTTACTGTGCAGGAGAGAACACATACAGTAATTCATGGGAAAGGACCATATATGTCAAAGAAATTTCTCTAAATACTGAATTTCAAGACTCAGAAAGACCAACTGGGTAGAAACAGTGACATTCACAGCAGATGCTCTCGAGAGCAGCTGAGGCTCTGCACTCCTCATATGATCCCAAACTGAGCTAGCTCGTGCAATTCCAGGTGGCTGAACGCTTCCCAGGGACAGATCACCGTGATATCTGCAAGAGATAGAAGAGTACTTCAGCCAACCTCTCACCAGGGGAAGGAGCCTCTCCTGCAAGAAGACAAAGACACCCTCCAAACAGTTACACCCCATTCCTAGGAAGGCAAATGAAATGGCTCCATAGCCAGGGAGGATGTGAGCAATCACATAACTGTTACACACACACACACACACAGACACACACACACACACACAGAGAGAGAGAGAGAGAGAGAGAGAGAGAGAGAGAAAGAGAGATTGGGTTCATTTTGCACTCTTGTTGGTGAGGGGAAGGAAGCTCTCTGCATCCCCCAAAAGCTGAGCCACAAAGAAAACCATAGAGAGGAATTCCCATCAGACCAAGGATTAAAATGAGAAGTGGGACCCTTTAAACCCCACGGACTGAACTGATCCTCTCCTTTCTACCAATCCAAATGGGTCCCATGTGCTTCTCAGGCTTGCTCTTTCCATTTCCAGATGTCTGTATCAAACCACGTGCTGAGAAGCAGCCTCAAAGCGTCATCTAATCATGCCTCCGATTCAGGGACGAAGGTATTGGCCCACATCCAGAGAAGCTGCCACCAACCAAACATTACACTTACGTAGATGGGGCTCAAACCAGGGCATAGACCCCAGGCTTTCCTCCAAAAGAAATCTCTTTGCCTTTTCCCATCCTGTCCTTCTATGCTTGTCTAAATGTACCTGACCACATTACAAAAGTATGTAACTGAGAGGACAACAAATTTGCCTTACAATACTGCAAAAGACCTGCCTGAGATCCCAGGGTGTCATTTGCCTGCAAAGTTGAATACACTGATTACAGTGAATGCCACCATTTATCTAGTTTAATAGACAAGTGCAAAACATACCCAAACAAAAACCACACACACAAACACACACACATACACACACACACACGAACACAGCAATTGTATTGATTAATGCTAATACTAGAAGAAATCAAAATCTCCTTCAATAGAATACATATGAAACAGATTATCATTTAGCAATAAGATAAATGAGCTGGGGCTGGAGAGATGTTTCAGCAGTTAAGAACAACAGGCTGTTCTTTCAGAGGACCTGGGTTCAGTTCCCAGCACCCACAAGCAGCTCACAATCATCTGTAATTCCAGTTCCAGATCATCTGTTTACCTCTTTTGGCTTTGACTGGCATCAGACTCACACATACATGAAGGTAGGCAAAGTAAGTATACACATAAAATGAAACTAAATAAAGAAATAAAAGAAATGTGCTATTCAACCTAAAGAAGACAGGAGACACTTGAATAAATATTTCTAAGTGGAAGAAGCCGGGATAGGAAAACTAAATTCTGTATTATTCTAACTCAGTAAATTTCAGAAAATGTGAACATGAGACCCAGTAGAAAGTCTTGTGGTGTTCAGAGGTGTGCAGTTGGGGAAGGAAAACATTACCAAGTGGAGGTGAGGGAATGTTCAGGACGATGAAACCAGGCTATATGACACAATAATGACAGTTACACAACCTTACAAAATCACTAAAGCCCTTAGAACCATACGGCACCAGTGAGCCTCAAACTATTATCTACTATGCACTTTTGTTAAGATGCCAAGAATAACTGATAGTGGCTCATCACCCTTGACAGATGTGCTGGACTCATGCATTATGCTAATTACTGGGAACTGTGTGAAAGCAGAAGTGGTGGTGACGTGAGTTCTCTAGACCTTCCGCTGAATTCTTCAACTTTAAAATCTATAACTTAAAAAAAAAAAAAAGCCTGTTAATTTTTCAAGCCACTTACAGCAATTACAAGCATTATCTGCTGAAGGAAAAGAGTCCAGCCCGCTGGGAAGATTGTATCAGATACACTCAATGTGGGGCCCCTGTCCTAGTGCACCGTGCACCCCTGTCCTGTGCTGCATGTACCCTTGCTCCTGGCACCATGGGGTGCGAAGAAGAGGAAGTTGGTGAGGAGTGGGTTGTTGAGCACAGCACAATGGCTCTCTAGACACTGTCTTTTCTTTTTTTCCCCCCAGTTCCTCAGGCTGTGGCTTCTCATACTGGCACTCAGTCTGTTTCATCGTCCTCTTCTGAAAAATGAAGTCAGAATGAATCAAGTCCAAGCATCTTACCCATCACAAGCCTATAGCTGGCTGCGGCTTACTCTCGTTTCTTTCAACATGTAGGTACACACATACTTAAAACGTTAAATAAAAACACGTCTCTCTGTCTTTAAAGAATGGCATGTTGTCAGTGCTGTAACTTTAAATTGTCCCTTGAAGCCTGACATTTCCACAAAGAGGAAACTTGAAAGGCAGCTTGCTCAGTCACAGATGCTGTAGCTCACCTGTTCCTAGCCCCTCCATGCCTGGGATGTCATCGCCAAACCTATGCAAAAAATAGATGAAGGGAACAGCTGTTAGCTGAGGCCACAGGTGAGGGGCCCCGAAAGCACTCCTGGGAAGGTTTTCTTCATGCAGAGGAGAAGCCCTAAGTGTTTTATTTGAAAATTGTATCCACATTGAACTAGATCCAAGATGTCACTCTGTCGGGGGCTCAGTGTATCCTAAATGGGGAGTAGGCTGCCTTTTTCTCTAGAGACAAGGGTGAGACAAAAGGAGGACCTTGAACCTGAGTTATTGGTTCTTCTGCATCTCCATAGTTCTAGGATTACAGGCATATGTACTCCCCAGTGCTGGAAGCAGAACAGGCGGCCTCCTACAGGCCAGCCAAGCACCCTACCAACTGACACCAAGTGTGTGTGTGTGTGTGTGTGTGTCTATGTGTGTGTGCCTGAGTGTCTGTGTCTGTGTGTCTGTGTGAGAGAACACTCATGCGTCTGTGTGTATGCTTGTGCATATGGAGGTCTAACTTTCCACTGTTCTGTGTGCGGGCTCAGGGTGTAAACTTTGAACTCCTGGGTTGCCTAGGAAGCGCCTTTACCCACAGAACCATCCTGCCAGCCCTCAATCTTTGTTTTTTTAAATATGGAGGTGACTAAGCAGCAAGACATTAACATTAGTTCATGAATCTGCTGTGTTCCTGGCATCACATTGGGCATAGTGAATTGGAGAAAAACCAAATTTTCTCGGAGTGAGCTTAGTCCCAGAGAAAAGACATTAAAAAATGTAATATAAAACAGCTCAAGTTATGATGGCTGAAGGCATCACAATGTAAGCATGAAAGTGATGATAAAATTTAAGTGGCTGTAAAAGAGAAAGTAAGATATGGGGCATGTGTTGAGAATAGATTTTTTCCCCCAAAGAACAATAGGGAAAAGTAGAAAATTGAAAAAATAAGACATAAAGAAATCAACAGAAACAAAGCAAAACCGAGTGTTTTCTGGAAAAGACGGATGGTTCGAAATCCCAGGTTAAAGCACAGGGCATGCCCTTCCCGTCTTACACTTACCCTTTCACTCCTTTCTTAGGAGGCTTGCTCTTGAACTGTCGAGTCTGTCTCTGCTTGAACTTAGGGGGGCCTTTGCGTGGGGTGCTAGTACCCTGGCTTGGCGCTGGAGGACTCAGAGAGGCGCTGTCACTCATCTTGGCACCCTTAGGGTGTTGTTTTCAGGCTCGTCTGAGTGTGGAGGGAAATGGAAGACGCTCAGAGTCAGAAAGCCTGTTAGTGTTTAGACCTTTGAGTGCTTTGACACAGAAACTTGGCATTTTGTGTTGATGCAAGGAAACCAGGGAAATTATTTTTAGAAAATATGCTATAAATCAATGGACGCTGTCAGCTAAGAGATTTTTGAAAATTAAAGAAAAAAAGATATTTGAAGGTTGAGACACAGATTAGTTGGTAGAGTGTTTGCCTAGCACACACAAAGACCCGGGTTCAATTCCCAACAGTGGAAGAACAGACCTGATGGTGAATACCTGTAATACAAGTACTCTGGCAGGAGAATCTGAAGTTCAAGGTCATCGTTGGCAATACAGCCAACTTGAGGTTAGTTTCAGATACATGAGAACTTTTCTTAAAAAAAAAAATCTAGGTATATATTCCTCCCAAAATTCAGTAGTATTTAATTATAATATCATATTTTCTCTCTAGGAATCCTAGGAAAAGGAGGGAATTTATCTGAATGATGCAAAGATAGCATTTATAGATACTCGAAGCATTGTATTCTTCATTCAGCCACAGACTAGCCTATCTCTAAAAGATACTTTTCACAATGTACTTTTTTCCTTTGGATTCATTCATTGTAAAACCCTCAGTTAACTCAGAGACTTTTCAATTAATTCTGAGAGGTAGCAATACGGCCATCTGGACAAAAGGGTTTCTGAGCTGTGGGCAACAATGAATACAGTATTGTAGCCTGAAACAAACAAGCAGAAATAGAATGGGTGATGGGGATTGGCTGTTGCCTTTGTTCCCTAACTCCATGTTCGGATATGGAGTTCATCAGCCACACATCTGTCAGTTGTCTTCAGCATTCTCTCTTGTGCAAACCATAGACCTAGCCAACACTGTATACCCAGACAAATTTGGCCTTGCTCTATAAACATAAGCCACAGGAAAAAAATTATCAACAAAGGTAAATATAAAAAATAAAACTTCAAGGTTAGAAAGATTGTCCAGAGGTTAAGAGCACTTGCTGCTCTTGCAGAGGATCAGGGTTCTGTTCCTAGCATCCACATGGAGACTCACAATCATCTGCAAGTCCCAGGTCCATAGGAGTCCAACCACCTCTTTTGTTCTCCAAAGGCAGCAGGCAGGCACATGGTACACAGACATACATGCAGGTAAAACACACATGACGTAAAGTAAAACATAAAATGCAATTTTTAACTGCTAAGCTTTAATCTACTTTTTTCTCAACATTCAAAAAGGTTTACCTTGGGAAGGAAGGTTCTGAACAGCTCCAAAGAACTCACAAATAGCCTTAACCTCGTCCTCCGGGGCAACCTTTTTCCATGATCTAGAAGATGGCAGCTTTGTTGCATAAGATGCCTTAATTAACCTTTCACAGATCATTCTGATGCTCTTAGCATATCCCTGTCCACCTTTACCTTGGCTTATTTACTCCACTCATTCCTACCTCACCATGACACCCTCTAATGGTACATATATGACGTCCAATCCATAACGTTTTCTTTGGCCTTTCAGGGCACTTTGTCCTCATTTCTTTTCCCTATCATGGTCACCATTCTTGCCTTACACTTTTCAAACACTGACCAATCTGTGAACAGTGCCAGGGGTGAACTCAGCTGCTCTTAGAATCATTCCTTTTTTTTTTTTTTTTTTTAATCTCTATTCCTACTGGAATGTCCTTCATGTGTCCCAGTTTTCAGCTTGGAGATGTTTTTCTATAGCCTCACTCCCTGCAATAGTTGTTGGCATTTAAATGGGTTTGCTGTAAGTAAGTACTGTGCTTGTTGCGTGGGTGAATAAATTGGTGAAGGGATTCAGGGAAGGTCCTTGACTGTGAGTAATGGGATCTGACCTCAAGACTTTTCCATCAGACCACAGAGAAAACAGTTGCTGGCTCCACCTCAAAATGCCCTCAGTGGCTTTATGGAGGGCAGTGCCAGCTCCTTTGACTACTGGACCCAGTTCTTGTACAGCGAGCCTTCTCTACTCCTGTCGACAGGCAAGATCTGGGCCTCTCCAAAGTGTGGTAGGGAATACAGGAGTTGGTGGTGGGCAGCCAAGGGCAGTATCACTCTCAGCGTGTACTCCCAGTAACTGACACACACGACTTTGCCAGAGCCACAGCGGAGAATTGCTCTCAGATGGGAATCTTGAACTTTCCAGTTCTTTCAAAATAGTAATACATCATGAACACCATTCCATCCCCACCCCCAAAATATGGAGAACCTGCTAGAATTGAGATTGCCAGATAATCATTTTTTAGTGAAAGTATGTTTAAAGTTTTACTTTTCAGAAATTCAAAATTAGCTGAGCATTTTATATTTTATCTAGAAACTATTGTATCAGAAAGAGTTCAAACTTCCCGCATGTTGTGTAGTTTTGAAGATGCACCTGTAGGCTTAGACAGTACTTAAAACGTCTACTTTTAAGTTTAATGCATTGTGCAAATAGGACTTGGGGCTGGAAAGATGGCTCAGTGCTTAAGAACACATGCTGCTCTTCCAGAGGACCAGAGTTTGGTTTCCGACACCCATATCAGGTGTCCTGTCCACCAGCTCCAGAGACATCCAATACCTCTGGCCTCAAGCATCCATGGCCTCCAGCCTGCATGGACACATGTGCCAACGCCCACATACTTGCATGTGCACACACGCACACACACGTAAAATTTAAAAAAAAGTAAAAAGAGGACTTACACGGTAGTCAGCAGCCTGGACCTTTGTTTTTGCTCTGTGAATGACTGCTGGTCTGTGAGCGCCATGTGGACGCTACAGCAGCTGAGACACCCAACTGATCCTTACAGCGTTTCTGTAACAGATTTACCCCCTAGGTCCCTGCAAAGCCTCTGGGAAGATCAGGACAAATATGACTCTTTCTTTCCTTGGAAGAGAGTCCCATTGACTACAGACATCACCAAAGGCCGAGCTCACCTGACTGTGCTTCCTAGGAAATGCCTGCTCCCTCTCAGTCCTGAAGCTGGATATGTTCACACTGAATTTCTGACCTGGCTTTAGTTAACACCTGTGTCTCTCCAAGGGTCAAGGGATCCAGGACTTTGCGAGAGGGCCTATGTTCCTGAGTTTAATGCAATGTTCATCCTTCCTGCTTCAGAGATTACAAAACGCTCTTCCATGGAAGGGAGTGGTGTGTTGAGGCACAGCATGTTGGGTACCCGAGGATATTTCGCATTGAACCCAGGGCAGTAATGCCCAGCTGTGCAGAATTACAGAGGAACATGTTTACTGAGACCACACCAAGGAAGGGCAGCTGCAGAAGGATTGACACAAGCTCTCTGAGGCTGCTTCATCATCCAAGACCTCCAGATTCCCTCCTCCTCAGCAGAGATACACAGAAAGATAGACAGACTCATAGGTAATGAAAAAAAGGGGGGGTTAGAAATAGGCACTACCATTTCTTCCACTGATAGATTAGGACTGTAGATGTTACCCAGGGTTTCTCTGAGATAGAGAGAATCAAATATGATAAAGCTCGAAGCAAGAACCAAACCAAAGCTGTTACAGGACAATCCAGTGTGTACCTTGCTTCAGAATAGAACAAACAAACATTTTAACCTCAGAGGGAGAAAGCAACCCACCCACACTGCCCTGTGGCCACGCTTGCCTTCTCCTTATCCTCACACTGTCCCGTTAGCCCTGGCTTCATCCTGGGAGTAAAGAACTGTTTGTGCTGTGGTTGTGTAATGCCCCAGATCCAGCCTTTCCCAGAAAGCTGTTTGCCAGGAAGCCACAAACAGGGAGGGTCTCCCTAGGTTCCTGTGAACAAATTCAGTAATCAGGTTTTGCAGTGAACTGGTAATAACCACGTTTCACACACTTCTTTGTCACATGACATCATGAAAAGGTTTGAGTGTGCTCTGCCCCCTGTTTAACTCCAACCTCAGGTCAGACCCACAAGTGTTCTTCTTGTATGCCTTTGTTTTATAGCCAGATCAACCCTCCAACACCGTAAAGTTAGTTACCATTGCGCTCAAACTTACCACGGGTTGGTAACTCACGGAGCCAAATGTCTTCCTATAAGTTGTCTAGTTGCCTTTTCCACAGCAGATGAAAGGATCTTTGAGCCCTGATTTATTCCTCCTGGCACTTAAGCCCAGCGTCATAGGCTTAGAACTCCAAACCAGATGCAAGGGAAGAGGGGGGAGGTAGGGTGAGCTGGAGACAGATTTAGGTGTTTTGATAAAGACGCTCTTACCAAATGACAAGGGCATCTTCCAGCAATGAAAAGATGTTATACTCAGACACACAGAATATTGAGAACTGGGGGAGATGCTCAAATGTTGACTTAATTCTATTTGTATCTCTCCATTACCATTTTTTTTTTACTAAATCTATTCTTCCTCTTGCTTACACACACACACACACACACACACACACACACACACGACATGATTCTCGTAAGTTTGTAGTTAACTGGAGACAGACAGCCAATTCCTGTGTCCGTTATGACTGTAGGGACCGTGGTCATGAAAACAGTGAAATGGAAAACTGAAGAATATCTCTGGTTAATTGGCATTGTGTATACTTCCTTGGAGATGAAACCTAAAGGTCAGTCATGGCAAGCTCAACAACATTTGCTAAAGAATGAGGACAAGAGAATGCCAGGACCTTAGAACAGGTGGTGTTAGAACACCTATCATTAGCTCATCCATTTTCATGATGTGTAGGCGACCTTCCAATTACTACATCTTTTGCCTCAGTCTTCAAATGCCGTTTAGCTGCTAGTATTAATTTACATGAATAGACTCACGGGCTACTCAACCTTCGTGGTAATTTTATCATTGAGAAATGCAGTGATACATTCAAAATTGCTTATGAAGTTGATAGTGGAGTCTGGAGCAAGGTGGACACTTGTAAGACCTTGACCATTCAAGGATCTCTTGACTATGTCATAGCAATGCAGATAAGGAGCGAAATGGATACTTTCTGCTCATTTCTGCATGTTGCCTTAGACCTGCAGTCACCTCCCTCAGATTTTTACTTGTTAGAGCATTACGCTCCTCAAGATTATAAAGATGGAATGCCATTTGTCCTCTCAAGGCAAGGAGTGATTCTTAACCCATAGCCCCAAGCAGATTACAAGACTCGTTAAGCAGCTTAGGACTTGCTTATATGCTCTCCCTTGCTCTTTACCAAAATTGGAACTATTATGAAAGCCACACATTTTATGTAGAACCAGCAAAGTGTTTAGTCCTGGGCTGGCTCCCTCTTCTTTCTCCTCAGTGATTCCATGACTTCATCTCTTTCTATACACCAGGTCCATGACGTTTAGTTGATTAGTTGTTGCAACCTTAAATACTGTTCTCTACTTCCTCAAAGTGCTTAAATCAATCGCCAAAGGCAGTGTGAGGAGCTGTAAGGTGAGTGTGTGTCCCAGAATGTTGTCAATCAAAGAGCAGCAAGCACCCTGGAGAGACAAGTAAGGAGGTAAAAGTGCTTGCTGTCCTAGCATGAGGAACTGAGTGCAAATATCCAAATCTTGTAAAAACAAAACAAACAAAAACTGGGCATGTTGAAGTGTGTGCCTATAACCACAGTACTATGGGGGGAGAGGAGGAAAACTCAGGTTTGATGGCTAATAACTGACTTGAGGGTCTGTGAGAAACTCTGAGTCAAAGGAATGAAGCAGAGGATGACAGAGCAAGGTACTTGACATCCCCTTCTGGTCTCCATGCTCTCTCCCTCTCTCTTTCTCTCTCTATTGTCAAAGCAGATGCTGAGACTTATGGCCAACTGTTGGACAGAGTGCATGGAATCTTATGAAAGAATTGGGAAATAGTAAGATCTGGAGAGGACAGGAGCTCCACAAGGAGAGCAACAGAACCAGAAAATCTGAGCATAGGGGTCTTTCCTGAGACTCATACTCCAACCAAGTACCAGGCATGGAGATAACCTACAACCCCTGCACAGATGTAGTCCATGGCAGTTCAGTGTCCAAGTGGGTTCCATAGTAATGGGAACAGGGACTGTCTCTGACATGAACTGATTGGCCTGCTCTTTGATCACCTCATCCTGATGGAGGAGCAGCCTTACCAGGCCACAGAGGAAGACAATGCAGCCACTCCTGATGCGATCTGATAGACTAAGATCAGAAAGAAGACCCTCCCCCTTGGGGAGGGGCATGCGTGGAGAAGGGGGAGGGAAGGTGGGATTAGGAGGGGAGAAGAGAGGGGTTTATGGGGGGATACGAAGTGAATAAAATGTAATTAATTAAAAAAAGACAAAAAAAAAAAGAAAGAAAGTCCATTGTCATGGAAGAGGATATAAAGCTACTACTTTTTCTAGCTTTAACTCTGTGGTGAACTTTTCTCTTTCCAGCGGTGGGTTAGCCCATAAACATACATGTAGCGGTGAAACTGTGAAGTGCAGTGTGATGCTCCAGAGCTTTGGAATTGGCTATTCTAACGACAAAGAAGCTCATTAAAATGTGCGGACTTTGAGTCTGGTTAATTTTGGTGTGTGATTTTTTTTCTTATTGACAAACACCAAATAATGTTTCAATTACAAAATAAAAATGCTAATAAAACATGTAAGAGATGACAGACCAGAGACAAGCCTTGGACCTCTAAGGATAATGTAGCCATCAAGTTCCCGTATTTTCTTTTTGCTTTGTGGATCCTGACCTATGTTTGGGATACTGCAACAAACAAACAAAAAAGAAGTGAACATGCCTCTCCAAAAGCCTGTCCCTCTAGATGAATGATGAAGAAAGGAGCAGTCTGGCATAAAAAAAAAATATTTAGATAAAAAACATTCTGCTGTCATCACACATCATGGAAAATATGGCTAAACTTAACTGAAATGAAGAAGACTTTCATCCTGGCTCAGCTCAGCTCAGATGTAGCCAGTTGTAATGGGTCCCCTTCTTTTCTTTACTTAAAGGGTGTCAGAGAAGCTCAAGTAAATTTTTTCATATTTTAAAACTCTATTAAGCAATAATAAAGTCTAAAGACAAAAATTTTAAACCTGATGCATATTTTAAACTAGAAAAAAAAAAACCAACATAAAATATATTTAATGTGTTAGCTCAGATACATTATAAAGAACATAGCAAAGAACCAAGGAGGTTAGAATGGGACTGTATAAATGAGCCCGTGCGAAAAGAAACTGGAAAATTTATCAAGATGGTTTAACAAAAACTCAGAGAGCCATGAGACTAAAGGACCTAACGCCATGAGCACCTATGAAGGAAAGGTGGCAGGGAATGGGATGGAAAAGGGCTTGAAAGTCTGGATGACAATTTCACAGAATTGGCAAAAGACCTGGAAAACATTCTCGGAATCAAGAACCTTGCAAACCCTGTGGAATAAGCTCAAATGAATCTATGCCAAAATAGATCAGAACCAAGCTTCAGAAGGCTGTCTTTCAAAACCGAAAAATAGCAGAAGCAAAAAACCTTATCTTTTTGGGGACAAATGATAGGAATGACAGTGGGAATATCATTGGAAACCATGAGGACCAGAAGAACTTTCCAGGTTTTAAAGAAGACTGGCAACCTTCAGGTCTAGATGGAGTAAATGCACCCTTCTGAACTAACAGAAAATAAAGACACTGTGAGGCAAAGGAAGATTAAGCCTTTGTGTAACCTGAAAACGTATACTGAAAGAATGGCTGATGTCACTGGTCAAAATCAAAAGGAAATGACAACAGAAGGAAATTTGGAACACCTGAAAAGAAAGGAACAACAGAAGAACGAATACAAAGGGAACCGTGAAAAGCAAAGAACTCAGCTTCCTTCAGTGGGACTCGGGGGAGGAAAATCATTGCTAGGACACTGACATTGTCTATGGAGCTGCTTGCTCTCAGATCTAGAAGGAAGGCACCCACTGTTTTCTGTTCAACGGCATGCTCCCATGAGCCTGTGTGTACTGCGTCTTGGCTTGTTGGAAGGCTGGCCCATTGACAGCCATGAATACTACCTCTATTGGACAGAATTATTCTACAAATCATGTCATTGGTCATTGGCTAATGACACTTTAGAAGCTATCAGGTGATATTATGTGTGATCTATCAACCAGGTACTGAGACCATGACTATGAGCAAGGTGACCAATCAGCAGAGAACTCCTGTAAGAGAATTTTTAAATGGGCATCATTCTCTAAGATTTTGTATCATGAAGAAAAACTGCCAGGAATCTCACTGACCAAAACACATAAAAAAAGGGAAGAAAAGGAGAAGTGTGTGAGAGGGTGAAGAGAATACTAATGGTTAAAATGATATATGATTCACACTGCATGAAAAATCTGCACCCTCTGGTTTCATTGGTAACGTTCTAGCAAGTGAGAACTACAGCACTAGAGAATAAACCAGAGGATGAACAAGGCAGTCATGACTGCAAATGGAAAACAAGAGGGATATTTTGAAGGGTAGACATCTTCACACCTAACAAACATACCACTGATGAATGTGGCAAAACTCAAGTACTCCACGTAGAAAAAAAATGTATTTTTGTTTCTTTAAATTTAAGTGTAATAAGCCAGAGTTTTAATTTACACATTCATCATCTTTAGCTTCTGATCCTTTCTGACAGAAGGGGAAGGGTTGATGATGCAACATAAGAAAGTCATTAGAGGGCAGGTGTCAAGTAATTAAACATTTAGCTCCACTGTAAGCTGCTTAACTTCAGGGTTAATCTCTTAAGCCTTCTCTGGTGTTTCTTAAAATAACTGTGAGTAGGAAAGCACAGGCTCAGTTCGTGTTTCCTCTCTGTTTGGAGTGTCCTACCCAGGGTTTCCCGCTTTTACTAATGCACAAAGAGCCTGAGGGAAAGGGAGCACTCTATACACCAAAGAGTCCTGGGTCCCTCTTTCCTTGGTGTCCCAGAAGAGCATTTTGAACCTTGAAAAAGGGTAACTTGTAACTTTAAATGTCATATTCTCCTCTAAAAAAGAGAGAGAGTAGAGAACACATCCCAAGGCCTTCCATGAGGTCTGACTTCCCAAAGCATCAAAATCAAAAGAGACAAAAAAGAATCCTGAAACTTACAAACCAATATTTTTAATGCATTTATAGATAAAAATGCTTAACACATCAAACTCCTAGATCAGATAGGAAGTTTTGCATTTGGAAAGTGACTTGCCAAAATAGTCTCTGCCAAAAGGGTTTTGTGTTCGGTCTGATGCGCCTGTTGCTTGAGAAGCCTAAATTCCTCTTGCTGCCTCTCTTGGTCAATAGAGCAATCCTCCAGAACATCTACAGCAAGGTTTTTTCACAGTGGTAATAGTGGCACAACTTTTATGGAAACAAGTAACACCTTTCTAAGCGGATTCCAGGCTCTCTCCACAGGAAGGTGTTCATGCTCAGGACTGTAAACCCAATTTAAAACGCTCATGGCTGTGGGGTTCATAGGCCCTAGAAGAAAATCATTGCTGTTCTAAATGGATATGGCATCAAACTGCCTTCTAAACACCCATGTATGTATGTTAGGCAAAGGCTACTTTCAGCCTTAATGGGAGAAATTCCTCTTTCCAACACACAGAAGTGAATACCGTGGCTCTTGTCTGTACACAGTGCTAAAAGCAAGGAACGATTGAATGCTCAGCCCTAAACAGGAAATTTACATCACCCCTCTGAAAGTTAAGAGACTATCATGAGAGAAAGTGGATCACAATACAAAACAAAAAGTCTTGTCAGAAATGTACTTCTAGAGAGGAGGAAGGGCTATCACGGGTAGGTGGGAGCTAAGAGAGTGGGGAGGGGAGCACTCTGGCCACATTATTTACATGTAGGTGAAAGAGCCCAATAACAAATTCACATATTCAAAATACTTGGCAAAATCCCAAAGCCCTCTATGATGGAAAAAACAAACCAAAGCAGGCAAGCAAACAAGCAAACAAAACAAAAACCTTCGGAAAAATCAGAAGTATTGTGAGATGGTTCTGCAGGTCAAGCCAGATGTGCATACACTGAAGAGACTCCAGAGACACATACACCCTCACAGTAATGCGCAAACCAGCTTCTGAACAAAGTGCAAAATCAAGGCAATGGAGGAGGGCAGCTGTCTAACAAACTGCTGGAGCATCACTGCCACATCTACAGACAGGCACAAAACCAAAGCACTATTAGAAAAGGGTTTTAGCCTAGGCCTCAAGCCTTCTGTACTCAAAATTTCACACCTACCGCTCATAGACATACATGAACAATTCTAAACCTTTTAAAAAGTTTTTTCTCTTTTGAGATTATAATGTAATGACATCATTTCCCTCTTGTCTTTCCTCCCTCCAAACCCTTTCTTTTCTCTTTTTCAAACTTATGCCTTCTTTTTTCATTAATTGTCACACACACACACACACACACACACACACACACACACGAACACACCTTTTATAAACAAATAGAGCAGAAGGTCTTCACACCTTCCACCGCCACGGAAAGTGATCTGTTTGGCTTCAGTAAAGTCAGAGATGCCTGCTCTGTTTAAAACAAACAAACAAATAAACAAACCTGATGAATCAAAGACAACGGGCACTGGGAGATAATACATGTCAGTCACATGCTCAGCAGGAGTCTGGTATCTAGAAACTATAAAGAACTCTCAGATAAGGTGGCACACAGCCTTAACTCCGGCTCTTCGGAGGTGCAGGATGGCATGTCCTTTTAGCTCTCTCACTCTGTAGCATGTGTGAGACCAGCCCAAATAGCAACAACAACCACCACGTCTTCAAAATGATTATATACATATCAACTGATATTAAACAACCATACAAAGCCTGTCCTAGTGGCCCACGCCTTTAAGTCACAGCACACAGAAGGCTGAGACAGGATGGAGGTTCAAGACCAATCTGGGATTTTTATTTCACTCAAGAAAACAATACTTAATGCCAGTGAGCATGCAGATTGAAAAAAAAAAAAAAAAGGGACCCATGTACATTGTTGACAAGAATGTAAAATAGAATAAATATTTTGGAAGTCAGCAAGGGGCTTCTCGACACACTAAAACATGCCTGTGTTGGATTTCTCCTGGCCATTAGCTGAAGTACTCCAAGTTAATGCAACACAGAGATGCTTGTACACCAGTGTTCTCCGTAGCGTAGTTCACAACAGCTGCCTCGGAAACAAGCTAAGTGTCCATCCACACAGCAGAAGATGAGGTCAGCACACACATATTGTTTTGGCCATAAAGAAGACTAGCCAGAAGGGGAAGGAGAAGAAAGGGGAAGGTTGGTGGTGTGGGTGGAATATACTCGAGGCACATTATATATTTCAGGTAAACATCCTTAGGAGATCATGTACAAGGAATATATGTCCATTAAAAGTGTCATTAAAAAGGCAAACTATCCCATTAGAAAATGAACAAAAAAACATAGACACTTCACAGAAGAGGAGTCCTAAGTGATTAATACATATGATGTCTACTGCGCTCATACACTAAAGAAGTATAGATTGAAGCATAGTAAGATATGACCAATGGCAATCCCTAAAATATAAAAAAATGGAGACATCAAAGGATGGCAAGAGTGTGGTGAAACTGGGCTGCCTTTATATTGCAAGCAGAATGTAAAATGTTTCAATCACTGTGTTTGGTACTGCCAAACTGCTGGATGTTTTATAAGTTTTCTAAAGGTAAATATGGATTTATTATACAACCCAGCAATTGCATTCCTAGGACTTTATCTAGGGAAGTGAATTTTAGTTTCGCCTAAAAACTTGTGCACAAATGTTCTGGCAGCTTTATTCTATTCATACTTGTCCCAAACTGGAACCTATCCAGTGTTGGGACTAGTAAATAAACTGTGGTGTGTTTGCACCATGCAACACTGCCCAAGCCCTGAAAGAAGCATAGAACACACACACACACACACACACACACACACACACACACACACACACATAACCTTGAGTGAATTGTGCCAAATGAAAGAAGCCAATTGCAAAAGTGTATGTGATTCCATTTATGTAGCAGACTTGAAAAAAATATTAAAAATGCAGTGAATAGATTAGTTGTTTCCCGGGGATTAGAGGTGGGTGTAGGAGGAGCTGGGCATAACCATGTCGAAGTGAAACAGATAGAAATAACAAAGAGGTGAAGTTTGAGTGATAGTGGTTTCTGTCTTGATCATGGACAAAAATACACATACATATACATGCATACAAGTGCACATACATAAAGAGAAAGAGAGAGAGGAAGAGGGGGAGAGAGGGAGAGAAAGAGAAAAGGGGGAGGGAGAGGGAGAGAGGGAGAAAAAAAAGAGAGTGGGAGAGGAAGAGAGAGAGAGAGAACTGAGTAAGTTCCCCAAGTTATTCGAGTGGCAGTGCCTCACACTGAATCTGGACATAGCTAGCAAAGATGCTGACACTGGATGGCAGACACAGCCAAAGAAGAGGTTGTGTGTTTCTTTACAACTTGCTATAAACCTAGCGTTATTTTTTTAAAAAGTCCTGCTTTAAAGTATTTAACAAGGAGACAAAGAGCCATAAGCACAGAAGCAAACAAAGTGATGTTTATTCAGAGCTTGCACATAGCTGGTCTGAGCCAGCTGGCATGATGGCTTCACTCACTTCCCTTCTCCCTCCACTACCCCAAAGCCATCCTGCCCTCTCCAGGCCAGCTTCCTCTTCCGCTAGCCAGCTACGTACAGCTTCCTCTTTCATGGCTCCTGTTCCCCAGTGTTTTATCCTATCACACTCATTCTGCCATGCCTGTGGGTAGCCTTTGATGAGTGTGAACAGAGTTCTACCCCTGAGAAAAGAGTGGATAGAACAAAATCATTGTGCAAGGAGAACTCTAACTCTTGAGGAGAAATGGATACTAAACGGAGGAGAATATGTATCAAAATGCCTAAATATTTTATGTTATATATAAAAATAATTCTATGTATAATTTTAATATTTTATTATATTTACTTGTTTGGGGGGAAGCATGGGTGCCTGTGTGGACAACCTGTATGACTCAATTCTCTTCTTCTGCCACATGGATCCTGAGAATGGAACTCAGATTGTCAGGCCTGGCAGCAAGCACATTTATCTTCTAGACCATTCTTCCAGTCTTTCTTTAGATGTCTGGTTAGAGAGGGCCTTTCGTGGCTTAAAATTTGAGTAGAAACCTAAATAAAGACAGGAAGCAAAAATGCACAAGAATCCAGGAAAAGACACATTCCTGCAGACAGAATCACTCTCCACACTAGGAAACAATTTCTTACAAAGAGAAGCAGTGGCCAAGTGTAGGGTTTGAGTGTGGAGTATTCACGGAACCAGATGGGAGTGTATTGGTTAGCTGGTGCCACGTGACAAACAAGCCCCAACTTGGGTGGACAAAACAGCTTCCAGAAATAATCATGTCGTCTGTTCTGAGGATATTTTGGGGGTCAGTTCAGGTCACAGATGGGTGGCTTCTGTCCAGGGTCTCAGATGATAGCAAGTCATCAGCCAGGGCAGTATTCATCTGTAGTCAGGAAATTTACTTCCAGAATGGCTCTGGGCAGAAAGCTGGAGTTTCTCTCCATGTGACCCATTCCATGGAGTCTTGAATATCATTACGTCACAGTACCCCACTGAAGGAAGTTGTCTAAGAGAGGTCAGGAGAGCAGGCATGGTGTCACTTACAATGACTCCTCAGAGATGGCACATCACTTCTGCCATAGTCTGAGAGTCACACAGACCAACATCACACCTGGTTTGAACATCAGGATCATTGGGACGTATCCCAGGGGTTGGCTGCCACAGCTAAACAACCTGTAGGCTGCAGGGAAGGCTCCATCTGCCCATCCTTTTTGTTTTGAGACAAGATCTCATGTCCTTCTGATCTTCTTGCCTCCCCCTGCTGAGGTCTGGGCGTGGAGGCATTCTGACCACACCTGGCTTGTGCAGTACTGGGAATCAAACTCAGGTCTCCATGCTGATGAACAAACACTGTACCACCTGAGCCCCACCCACAACCTCCATTTATCCTGAGTGGATAAACGGCCCTAACAGCGTGACAGATGTGTGGTCCTGAGTCTGTTTGGGTGCTGTAAGGCTGGTGCTAGATGCTCTTGTGATGATGGGAAATGTACAAAGAGATGCTGTGGAAGTCCAGCTCAGGTACAGTAATGAGGCGCAGGGGGCCAGCATCAGATGCAGCGGTCAGCAGGTCGTGAATCTGAAGTGGAGCTAGAAGAATTTTTGCAAGCTCTGGTAGCTTCTTCCTTCATTCTTTCTGAGCGATCTTGTCCGTTCTTGTGATTTAAGCCAATGTTGCATCAACTTCACAGCTGACAGAAGTTAAGATGGCTTCTAAAGTTGATTCCTGTCTGGAATTGCCTAACCTGTTCTGAAGCTCTGCCTGAGACGCTGCATCTCTAACAAGTGGCAGTGATATGCCAGAAATGCTGCAGGTAACCTGCCTCGGAGCCCAGGTATTGAAACCCAAGCTTTCTATAGCTTCTTGTCGGACAGAAATAACCTTACAAACTCAGTATGCAGCAGATCCAAACACAAGCCAGTATTTCCACTGACACAGCTGTCTCTCCTTCTCAGTGCTCTGGTTCAGTGGACACTAAGGATCCCAATAGGAGGTCTAGAAGCTGTGTGATAGCCGTGATTCTTTTTTCCCTGATCCTGCACATCCTGTCAATCACCAAGACTTGCCAGTTTCTCCTACATAGTCCTAAGATCTGACTTCCTCTGTTTGAATGTTCTAGTCCATGCCTAACAGAACTAAATGGATCTTGTACACATAAAGTCCTTCTATACAGCATAAATAAGAATCTGTCTGTCTGTCTGCCTGTCTCTCTGTGTAATGTTGAAGGAAATAAGTGTAGTACATAACACTTGAACATGATCATAAATGACTATGTTTCTAGTTTGCACATTGACTGCAATTTGTGTTTTCCCTATTATTTTAGAGCACAGTCCATCTATTCAAAAAAGGAAATTTAAAAATTAACAATCAACAGCCTTAGTCAGGTCCCTAGAAAGATCCAATAAGAAGGATTTTATCAAGGTCACAGCACTGAGAGTGCTGATCCCCTGAAGACACTGGACAAGATGGGGTGGGCAATCATCACCAGTCCGGTTCAGTCTGATATGAATGTGTGTGCCATTGTCTGCAATAAAGGGTTCAGATGGGAAGATAAAACTCACATCTCGCTTCTGCAGGTGACAAAACCAAGGCTCAGAGAAACAAGACCCCTGACTCCAGGATGCTGACATGGGGGAGTCAGAACCAGAGTTTCTCTCCCTTTTCCAAGACTGCTGCAAATGGACAGGTTTCAGAGCAGGCAGAGGTTAGTGCAGAGCGCCTTCTCCAGCTGTCGCTTCTTAAACCCTTAAGCCCTTTAGGAAATATGTCCACACAAAAACATACCAGTGTCAGCAGCCGTCAGGGTGTGTGTGTGTGTGTGTGTGTGTGTGTGTGTGTGTGTGTGTGTATAACACTTTCAGAGGCTCATTGCAAAGGTGTGACCCTATGCAAGATTTATCTGGAGTTTATCTTTCTAATGTACCCTTCAAACAACTGGAAAAATCTTTTCAAGGTTTCAATATTGTTCTGTAAATTCTTAAGCAGGTATCAGCCTGCCTGTGTGCTGAAACAGAATTCTTGGGTAAGGGAAGGGAGTCTTGGTTTATTATGAATCCTCTGCATGGGCTCTAAGGGCAGTGTCTGGTCCTTCAGTCCTCTTGAAGGAATATATACCGGTTTCTCCTTTGATAACTACATCTTAAGAGCGACCTGCAGCAGGAGAATACAAGAAGTCCTAACTGGGGTAAACAACTCCACACTAACGGTTTCACAGAGCCCAACAGTTACCCTGAACACAAAGTGTTGGACATGGAAGGACTGAGACACCATGAATGCATCACCAAAACGATGACTACGAGCAGCAGTCCTTAATATTTTAAGGTTGTAGGCCCCTCTGAAAACTTGATAGAAGTCATAAATTCTCTCTCTGTAGCAAGAGTGGCATGTAAAGTACCCTCCATATGGAGTTCAGAGGTTTTGCCTTCTGAAATCTTTGCCTGAAGTACCTCAGTAACGTCTACTGTGGGATTTCCCTGAGCTCAGCTCAGGGAGAGCGCAACATTCCTGCCTGGTGTTACCTTCCCTCCTAGCGTGAGAAGTGGGTGGACTCAGTAGACCTCAAACCCACCTCTTCCAAGGGTTTTCGTTTGATTGCTTGGTTTGGTTTGTTATTCAAGGTAGGGCTTCTCTGTGTAACATCCCTGGATGTTCTGGAGCTCACTTTGCCGCAGAGATTCGCCTGCCTCTGCCTCCCGAGTGCTAGGACTCAAGGCATGAGCCGCCACCACCTGGCTTTTTTTTTTTAAATGTGTATGGGTGTTTTGTCTGCATGTTATCCTTGATGTAGGCGGTCATGTTTGTGAGACTTTATGGGTGCAGGTTCTGACATACTAGGAGACACGGTCTCACATCAAACTCCCAGACCTCCTGGCTTTTACAGTCTTCCCACATCCTCTTCTGCAATGTTCCCTGAGCCTTAGATGTGGGAGTGTTTTATAGATGTGCTCCTGGGGGACTGAGCTCCACAACTCTGCATTTTGATTGGTTGTGGCTTCTGTAATGGTCTCCGGTTGTTGCAAAGAGCAGTTTTCTTGATGAAGAATGAAGACTAACTAGACTTACCTGTAGGTGTAAGAGCAAACGTTTATAGATTGTTGTTAGTGATTATGCTGGTTTAGTGGTGGTTGTGGATTCTCCTGCAAGAACCATGGCTTCATTAGCACTGAGTAGTCAGTGAGGTGTTCAGTACCCGGCATCGGCTCCCTCTTGTTGAGCAGGTTGTAATGCCAATAAGAGGGTATTTTTATGTATAGTACAGCTATCCACTGTATTTAAAGAGTTCTCTTCTACCTACACAATATCTACCAATTTGTATAACAGCTCCATCTTGAGGTTTTATTAACTTTGCTAAGAGTAATTATGTATTGTTTTCCTCTTTCTTTGCTCATTCGTTTATGACTGCTGAGAAAGCCTTACTATATAGCCAGGTAGCCCAAGCTGACCTTGAAGCTGAGCTCATCTTGCCTCAGCCTCCTGAGTGCTAGATTTCGGATCTGTTTTAATTATGGTTGCTAGTACTCTGATGAAACATCATGACCAAAACAGCTTGGAAAGAAAAGGGTTGATTTGGCTGACATATCACAGTCCAACAAGGGAGCCACAGCAGGAATTCAAACAGGGAGGAAAATAACAAAACAAAACAAACAAACAAACAAATAAACTGGAGGTAAATGCAGATGCAGAGGTTATGGAGGGGTGCTGCTTACTGGCTTGCTCCTCATGGCTTGCTCAGCCTGTTTTCTTGTAGAACCCAGAGCAACGAACCCAGATGAGACACTATCAATAACGGGCTGGGCCCTCCCATGTCAATCATGATTAAGAAAAGACCCTTACTCACCTTACGGAGGTATTTTTCTCAGTTGGGGTTCCTTCTGCTCAGATGACTACAACTAGCCCGCACACACCCCACAATCCCACCGTTTCCCTCTTACATTTTTTCTAGGTTAGTCAGTCTGTTTTCTCACACCATATGACTGCCATGCCACAGGTCGTTCCAATTCTCCTTGCCCTAAGGACAAAACGTAGTCCCTGACAGTGATTTTCAAAATAGCCAAAGAACACGCGGCATATTTGGATAAAGAGAGAAGAAACACCATGTTTTTCTCCAGGTGACTTTGTGAAGGCAGCAATCACCAAGCATATTGGCGCAAATGCTGCTTATTGGAGCATTAGTATAAACGAGCATGCCTTGTTGGCTAGAGTCACGGGAGTGTGCTAGAGTAAGCGAAATGGAGGACACTGCAACTGTTTCCTCGAAGGGTTTGCATATGGCATTGGCAGCTTGTTCTGATTTAAATGTATTCACAAGCCATTCCTCAAATAACTGCAGTCAATTTTAGCATATATGTGATTGTCACAGCCTTCTGCACTAGATGATGAATTAATGAAGTTGAATTATCTTTTGCAGTCCGCATTCTTAGATATAACCAATGGCAGTTGTTTCTGTTTTGCTTTTGTTTATTTCATTCGAAGGTTCGTGGTGCAATACACAGCAACATCTTCAAGTTAGAACCAATAAATAAAGCTCTAAAAATCTGTCTGAAGACAAATTATTTAAATTTTAGCACCCAGCATATACATTTAACATTCATAATTTCTACTCAGTATTTCCTGCCAGCAAATTGTCCTATCAGGAAAAAAAAAAGGGGGGGGGAAGGTGTCAGGGCAGTACAGGAGCAGAAGTTAGTGATACACACTAAAGCCTGTACGAATTTATTACTACTGTTTGAGGGCTCCACTCCTCTCCCCAAGATGATAGCTTTTAGACACGTACACGCAGTTATTCAAAGCACACATGGCTATGGGGACCATCCCCCAGCACGTACACTCATGCGTCTCATGTCACATGGGCTGGCTCGCTCCACATGTGTCATTAATTGTCAAGAATGCTGCTCAGAGTTAGCTGATCGGAAGATAGGCAGTGCAAAGGAACAGGATTAGAGACAGCCCAGGGTTTCCTCTTCAAGTAGCTTTAAAACATTTTTTTCCTCTCTCTCTCTCCTCTCTCTCTCTCTCTCTCTCTCTCTCTCTCTCTCTCTCTCACTAACTTCCTTCCTGTTCTAACTGCCAGTACTCAGAAGTCAGAGTTGAGAGACAGAGGTACCCGGACAGACTGCAGAGACGTGACGCGAAGCCCGGAATGTAAGTTGAATGCCTGAGGTGGGGGAGGCTGCAGGTGGGCGCAGACTCATGCAAGAAATCTCAGAACCATGCTACTGCCCTTGCAGGGGAGCTGCTGCTGCTTTTAAGAAGGGCGGTTCTTCAGACCAAACCTCATGATAAGAAAGTGCTAAAGAGATTGCTGAAGCCTAAAAGGGGAAGTCGGAGCTGGGAATGGTAGACAAACCGGAGTGGGGAGGGCGGAGTACCCCGCTACCAGAATGTTCTAGAGAAGGGATGCCTGGAATTGGGGGGCAGCGGGCAGTTTCCTTGCTGGGCAGGAGCTGGACTTTGGCCCAGCTCAGGAACAGGAAAACTGTACCTCTGTACTGATATGGACTGAGTTGGTGGATGGAGGCTTGTGTTGGGGTGGAGATGTGCGGTTTCCTGTTTTTAAGCACACTTTAAAGAGACTGTTTGAAATGAGGGGGGAAATGGCTCGAGCTGTCAAACACTAGGCCATTAGGAGGGAACGGAGGATTAAATTCCTGCAGTGGGATGGGCAGAAAGATATTCACTGTTACTGCCAAATCCAAAACAGCCCTTTGCATCCAGGGGCAGTAAAGCCAACCCCGAAGATGCAGAGAGAGTTGCTGAAGGGAGAATCTAGGGGAATCTGAGTGGGCCCAACTACACACATGGTCAGTGGGCCTTCCAGCGGTCATGGCCTGAACAGCGGCCTCATTAGAAGTGCTTTAGATGGGACTTGACATGTTTTCCTCTCCTTCCTAGTCTTACCAGGCAGCATGTCCTAACCTCCCCCATCTGGGGTAGCTTGTGGCATGGTCTGAGAAATCCTGAGAAAATCTCACTGCAAGCAAAACAGGTAGACTACCCTTACAGGAAGAGTCTAACCGTCCCTTCACAAAGACACCAAGAGTCTTCCAAAGTCAGCGTTGGCAAGAAGAGGCCAACAGTGACCTGCTGGCTGGGAATTTGTCACCAGCAGGCATCATTCATCCTGTCATTTCTGTCTATGGCATTCCTAAGAGAGTCTCCCCGCCATTTTCAAATACAGTACGAGTTTAGTGTCAAAGCCAGCTTATTTTTTTTGTGGGTTTCTGATAGAACAACGATTCACCCTCCATCGGCACTGCCCACACTCAGGCAGTGAGAAACAACCACGGATAGCCGGCCTACACCTCATTGGTACCTTCCAGCTCTTGGAATTTGGAGAGCTTGGGGTCTGTCCCCAGGGGTCATGCTTCTCCCACTCTCACAGCTTTGTTTTCACTGGAAGCTCAGAACAGCAGAGTTAGTCTGAGGGGAGTTTCAGCTAGCAGGAAGGGAGAAGCCCTGTGGGGTGAAAGTTAAGCAGAGAGAAAAAGAGCCAGCATTGGCTCAGAGCCCTCTATGTGCCAAGCCTGGTGTTGAGACACATTTTCATACCGAGAGAATGGAGAAGACTATCAAAGAAGTGTTCAGCAGTATGCTGAAGTCATAGACTGGTACAATAAAAGAAATGATAGCTTTAGAAAATGTCCATGGGAGAAGTTTCCTCTAATCCCACATGTGTGCCTTTGTGGAGCAGCACCGCTGAGCTCATGTGGACTGTGTTGGTGTATGGTGGATTTGAACCCCACTTCCGCAGGGCTTCCGCAGGGGTCTGATAATCTAAGCTCATGTATCCGTGAAATTGTCTTACATGTCATGTTTTCTTAGTACATGTCATGTTTTGTTAGTTTAGAACCTTGGTGAATATGTTGAGTTACTCAAGTCTAGTTTGTTTTGTTTTGTTTTGTTTTTTTGCCAAGTCATGGCTTCCAGAGCTCAGTAGTCTTAGAAGAATATTTAAAGTGGTATTTGAGAAAGAAGAGTGTCACACGGACAGGTGGGAAAGCGTAGTAATTCCTACTCTTATCTCCTTCTGCACCACAGGAGGAAAAAAAAAAAAAACTAAAAACAAAAATTCAGGGCTGGAAGAGCATGCTAGGAATGTGCAGGCAGGAAATAATAGGCTGTTTCCCTTAGGAAGGAGAAAGGTGAAACTGTTTCTTGGTGGGAGTGGTGGCACAGACTTAATGACAGCCTTTGGGGGGCAGAGGCAGGAGATCTCTGTGAGTTCCAGGTCAGCCAGGGCCACATAGTGAGACCTGTCTTTTTTAAAAAGGGTGGGAGGGTGTAAAAATGAGAGAGAGAGATATCGTTTTAGAACTTTGTTCCTGGACAGATAATAACCTTCGTTGCATCCTACAAGATGGGCTCTTTCAATCACCAGCTTGGATCCTCTCATCCAGTTTTTGGAGCCTGGGATGACTCATGCAGCTGACTTGGTAGAAAATGGACTTGAAATGCCCAGAAATGGCCAAATCTTTCATGTGGCTAGAAATACTGAAGGACAAGGGGAGACCCCAGAGGCAACCAAAAGGCCTTATAGATGCCTCGGCAGATAAACTGGGATCTCCTGAGACCAGGCGGCAGCAAAGCCAGCAGAGCCTTGATTGGCTGTGAAATGTGCAGTTTTCAGAAAGAACTCAACTCTGTGCTACTGTCAGAAATCCCCTGCTCCTGTCCCGCCCCCACTCCACACAACTCTCCCAAGTAATGGCTCTTCAACTTAGTGACTCACGCATGTGGAATAAGACCCCAGTCAGCCCAGCCTGAGCCAGAGGCGGTTTCTCCATCAACTGTTCTCTGCAGCCACTGACTCATCCAGAGTGAGCCCTGGTTTCAGTCAGGCCAAGGATAAAAACAGAAAATCTAAAATTAAATGGTTAATGTGAGGTTAACACATTCAAAAGAAATATATTAGTTATTGTTCCATTTTTTTCAACTGATTCCATTTATAAATAATTCTCACAAGTTTCTAAACTTCAAGTCTCTTCCTTACTCTTCAGAGAAAGACTGCTCAGTGAAGAGGAAGGACGACATGATTGGTTTATACCCAGGGGAGAGCATTTGCTACTTAGGCAGTTACGTCCCACCAAACACATAGTGTCAGGACCAGAAAGGAAGATAAAGAAAGGAATTGATGTTTATTGAACATCTGCTGGCCAGTACAGCCTACGCTCATGTTTTCTTGAACGTCTCATGGCCGTGAGGAAGGCTCGTTTTCCCTACATCTCTGGTGGATGTGAATGGCTTGTGTATGTCCTGTAAGAAGCCGGTTGCAGAGTCAGGCATTGCACCCCTGGCCCGCCACCTTCCTTACAGCCCATGTTTTATCAAACCTGAAGGGCACTTTGCTAAATTAACCTGGGGCGGGATTTATTTCCCACAAACGTAAGCTTTCGTTTTTATGGCCATCAACGCAGATGAATCTACATTAATAGACATTTGCATACTGGCCTGAGGTTAAGTTTTATTTACTATTTTCTCCTGGTGTTTTTTTTTTTTTTTTTTTTTTTGGTTATTTTTTGTTTGTTTGTTTGTTTGGTTTGTTTTGTTTTTCTGCAACAAGTAGCTCACATTGTCTCCTTCACAGTGTCTGATGATCCCTTTCAGTAGTTCATGGGACAAGCCAAATGTGTAATTGCTATGTTCTGACTCAGAATAGTTCTATTTGCAAATGTTTTAATGATACTTTTGTGATGGAAAAGGGTTTAGGTAAAAGCGATTTATAGTGGGGGGTAAGTAAGTTATGTAAAATGTAGCACCTTCGGGAAAGAGATACGAAATTTAAATAATTAGACACCGATATTCTTCTCTCATATACACAAAGGAGGGGAGGGAGCTCACAGCAAATCAGCTGTCACATGACTGCAATCAGTGAGCTGCTGTGGAGAAGGGCTGGAGACAGTGAATCATCCAAAGACTGTGTGCCCTAGACTCCCACCTCTCAAGATAAAGAAAGTAGGGTCCTCAAGGCTGAAACGTGTGCCCAAGAGTCCACTGCCAGAAAGCCAGAACCAACCACTGCATGTAATGGGGGGGGGTTGTTCATAAGGAGAAAATCACCCCCACATGGGATAGATCTTACAACCAGCCATGCACGAGGCACAGATATCACCTGATGTCTCTGCTTCTCAATAGCCAGCATTTTGGGTGGATAATTATGGTGTTGACTTTTAGCTTCAGTCTCAGTGATCTAGCAGGTTCTGGAGGGGAGATCCCTCTGAAGCAATCAGCTGGACTGGGTGCACCCAGAAGTTACAGGCTCAAGGTCATGTTTAGCCTCAGACGTGGTCATAGACGATGATGAGATTATGAAGAGATGGGTCCATAAATCTATGAACTAACAGGATAAAGAATCAGGTCTTTACTCTTTTCCTCTTTGGACTAAAGGCCATGATGTTTGTCGTGTTTTTAAGGGGTTATTTTGTTTTATGTGCATGTTTATGCGCGTACCACAGAAGAAAGAAGAGGGAGTTGGATCTCCAAAATTAGAGTTACAGATGGTTGTGATAAAGGAAGATAAAGAAGATAAAGAAAGGAATTGATGCCATGTGGGTGCTGGGAATCGAACCTGGGTCCCCTGGAAGATCAGGTGATACTCTAAACCACTGGATCACCTCCCCAGGCCCTGCATATTGGATTTTTCCTTTAGAGTTCTGTCATCTCCAAAACATGAAGAACCACCAATCAAAGCAGCTAGACCCTGTCAGCGTGACTAAAGTCCAACTTCTATCCCCTCCCTGGCTCTGACCAGCAACTTAAATGTCAATATGCTCTGAAGTGGAGGGCCTGTGACCTGTAGGAGCTCAGCAACAAGCTGGGACTTTCATGTTGCTTTAAAGGTTTCGATGGAGAATTGCCTGTCCAGTTATTTTGTGCTTATTGCCATAATAATTGTCTTTGGATCATATGGTCTCCTATCTTTTTTCTTATGTTGTAATCACATCAGGTCACTGTAATATGGCTCTGAGTCGCCTGCTCTCACTGCGGCAGCTCTGTCCACCACACATGGTCCTCTGCTCTTCAACTTCTTTAAAAACTTTTCCCTGTTTTATGAAGTATTCATAAGTTTTCAATTAATTATGAAAATTTGAACAATAATCCAGGTTTAATAATAAGATTAAAACTCAGATGATGGAAGGATTGATTTGGCAATGCTTGCACAGATAGAAGTTTGCAAGTCTTATGTCAGCCTTTCTCTTTTTCTCTCTTCCCATCCCCCTCCCTCTCTCTCTCTTTCTCCCTCTTTCTCTTACTCTTTTCAAGAATTGGAATCTGAGGCTGAAGAATTACAGCTCTTGGAAGCTAATGAGATCATTTTGAACTAATGACAGGGTATAATGATACCGCCTAACAGGCTCTCAGGAGTGAACTGTTAGAAGCGAGGGATCCATTCCAAAGGGCTCTTTTCTGTGAACTGAGCTGCACTTGTCCATGCAAACAACTTGATGCTCAGTGGGACTGGTTATGGACCCTCTGTTACTGTTAGTTATCCGTTAGGCTGCTATGGCCACCAGATAAAAATCTGCCTCAGCTGATTTGTCTGATCTGGCTTGTTCCTCATCAGTTCATTAAAGATTGTGCTTAAATTACTTCCAAATCACAGCGTCCATCCACTGCATCCTTCTTTATTTTTCCTGCTGGTTCATTCTACTTTTTCTCTGCATGCTGATCTAAGTATGAGCTGGGTAAGTAATTATGCCTTCCCTGCTGATCTCTGGAGTCTTGGCTGCTGATCTCTGGAATCTTGGCTTTGGGTGATGCCAGTGGTTCAAGTGAGACAAGGGTTATCATAGGAACTGGCCCACATGCCTCCTTTCTGTGTAGGAAGTGGACCTGGGCATTGCAATGTGGCTTTCCAAGATATGGCTTTGGAGTTTGGTTTGATGTTTTGCTGGAAGACGAATGAAGCAGACCGATGTTTCTTTCTCTCCCTCCATTTCAACCTTTCCTTCCTTCATCCCCTCTCCATATCCCACCATTTCTCTTTCTTATGTTCCATTAAATTTGCCTTCATTTTCAAATTAGTTTTCTTCTTAATGCATTAATAACATTGAAACACAGAACCACAATCAAATTAGGCTATAAACTTCCTCATCCTCAGAGAATTCACAGAGGTTCAGTGTTCCTGTGGATAATATGCGATAGAGAATGTCTTGTAGGTTTGTGACATGGGAAATGGAGGCTTTGCCTGTGGGCAAGAAGAGAGGAGAAGCTGACAGCCTTGCCCAGGCTTCTCCCAGGCAGCATTGCCTCCAGCCACACCTTGAAGTTCAGAGCTGTGTAATGAGGAACCTGTCTCTTAACCCTCAGATCTCAGGTTTCCCAGTGGTTGAATGATAAGTTGGACAACTTTACCTATTAACTTTGGGCTCTTAAAACCTGTATCTATAGAGACTTGTCAACAACACTAGATTTCCTCCTAAGTTTTGTATATACAAGTCAAGTAAATGTAGGTATTAATTAGAGAATGAATGTTCGATGGTCCACCCAGATGAGTCTTTGTGGGTGTGTCCAACTTTATGACACTGTTACACAATGCGGTCACACATAAACTTCATGCTCAAGAGTCATGACATCAAGGTAAAAAAGTTTCAAAAAAAAAAGTCTCATAATATTTTAAGGTTATGATTTTGTGTTAGGCCACACTCATACTTAACATGCAGTGTGTAGAGAGGTTAAAGTCCCTGGAAATATAGAAAAATACAGCAAGGACTCAGAGAGGAAGGAAGGTTGGCAGAAAGCCCCTAATAACAAATTTGCATTTATGAGTTTGCCTAGAGAAATTTGAGCCCTTTGCTGTTTGGTAGCATGTCAAAAGAACGCAAAGTAGAGAGTGAAATCAATCAATCAGTCAATGGAAATTATAAAATTCAGAGCTACATAAGTGTTATGGGGTAGGAGTGGGCACTCAAGGAGAACCTAGAACCTAGGGCCTGCCCTCAAGGCGTGGTTAACGGTGTGGAATGGGGCCCATTCATACATCCCAGGCAGGCATCAGAGGTCTGCTTTCCCCAGGGTTCACCTTTAAGGTCTTACAGACAGTCAAGGGAAGAATAAGTTAATGAGAAGACACCAGCCATTCGACCACAGATGCTCTACCTCTGTCCATATGTCACCATAACTCAGACTATGCACTCTGGGAACAGCAATGGAACAAAGCTAGAATGATAGGGCATTGGGATTCTTTATGCCGTTTCTTCGTTGTAGTGTATTGCTCACAAGCAAGCTATTTATTCCTATCGTTTTATTTCTATAAAGGAAAATTAGAACAAGTCAGAGGACTGGCTGGAAATACAATGTATTTTATAAAACGTGTTGAGGAACAATTTGAAAATTACTGATGAGTACAGATATCCCTAATAAGGCAAGGCTGGAACCCATAGCAACCCATGGGCTAATGGACCACCATCCTCTCTCTGAAGTAAAGAGACATCAAGATGACTGAGAAGGAGGCCCAGCCACAGCTGGAGGAGGGGGACGATGACCTGGACAGCAAGCTCAATTACAAGCCCCCTCCTCAGAAGTCCCTGAAGGAGCTGCAGGAGATGGATAAAGATGATGAGAGTCTAGCCAAGTACAAGAAAACGCTGCTGGGAGATGGTCCCGTGGTGGCAGGTGTGTGTGGGGGGCGGGGGAGGGGTCAGGGAGACATGCGTTGATGTCACCCACAGCCAGCAGCAACGGGATATGGTTAGGCGGGTGAGGCACCATTTGTACATGCTGCCTTAGGTTGTGGGCTGTATAATTAAGTCTCCTTTGGAAACTGAGAGTCAGACAAAAAGTACCCAGAGGGAGCACTTAGAATTTCAGACTACAACTACACTGTATCCTGGTCTCTACCAGTTCCTGAATTTTCTTTTTCTCTGTTTCTTGGATGTTTCTTAACTATTCTTATTCTTATTTCTCTCTCTGTCTCTGTCTCTCTGTTTCTCTCTTTCTCTCTCTCTCTCTCTCTCTCTCTCTCTCTCTCTCTCTCACACACACACACACACCTACCAGAACAAGACATGGCAACGAGGCCTGAATAGACAATGTCTCAATATTTGAGACTTATAATTAAGATGAGCCTGTGTCTTAGTTAATGGCGGGGAGAAAGGGGCTTATTTGGCTTATGCTGTCACAATCACGCTCCATCACTGAAAGAACTTGAGACTAGGAACTAAAGGCAAGAACCTGGAGACAGAAATTGAAGCCAAGGCCAAGAGGGGTGCTGCTGACTGGCTTGCTCCCCATGGCTTGTTCAGCCTGCTTTCTTATAGCACCCATAACCACTAGCCCAGCGGAAACATAATGAGGCAGGCACTGTCTCAAGTGAAGGTCACCCTTTCAAATTGACTCTAGCTTGTGTCAAATTGACATAAAAGTAGCCAACCCAGTCTGCAAATGCCTGATAGAAAATCACAATTCTGCCATTTCTGTAGAGGTCAATACCAAGCATAGTGAACCTGCCATTCTGTTTCTATGGCTACGCCCCATTGAGATGCCATTTTGTCTTTATATTCTCTTCCCTCATCCACAACTTGAAACACACACACACACACACACACACACACACACACACACCCTTCCCATGTGCTTATCTTTTCTTTTGAACCCTGCAGACCCAACAGTCCCCAATGTGACTGTTACCCGCCTCAGCCTTGTGTGTGACAGTGCACCAGGACCAATCACCATGGACCTTACTGGTAAGTGAACACATCTGTACTGTTCAGAGGGGTCTAAACCGTCACAGGGAAAGCCTAGTCTTGGCTCCCAACCCCCACTGGAGAAAACTAGGAAGGTGTCCTGGAGACGGGCGTGCGGAGACCAGTTCATAAACCATCGCTCTCCCCACTGCCTACAGTGTTTCATACAAAACACAGCTCTTGGCCTAATGTAACGGAACAGTGAGTTGTACACCTTCTCTGTGTGTGTGTTTGTGCACTACTCTGATTCTGTATTCATTCATGTATGTGTGAAGAGTGCATATGTGTGCAAGCATGTGGAGGCCAGAAGTTAACCTCAGGTGTCTGCTTACTGGCTTGTTCAGTCTGTTTTCTTATAGCACCCAGGACCACTGGCCCAGGGCAAACACCATCCATCTGCAGCTGGGCCCTCCTACAGCAACTAGCCGTCAAGAAAATGCCCTCAGGAATCACTTGCTTGAGCTAGTCTGCCTGGCCAGTGACTCCCAGGCATCCACCTGCCCCCCTCTCTCCAGAGCTACTATGCCCAGTTTTATTGGGGGGGGGGGATCATTTAGTTCTGAATTTTAAACTGTGGGTTCAGAAGGCCAAACTCGGGTTCTCATGCTTGCCTGGCAAGTGTCTGATTGACCGAGCTATCTCTTCATCCTCCAGTCATTCCCTTTTGACGGTTAGTTCTATGACATTTGCTTCAGATCTGTGTCTCCACACGGCAACAGAAGAAACAGCTACTCTTCTAGGAAACGCTGTGGACGGAAATGTTGAGACGCACGCTGTGCATGGCTACACTTGCAGTAATATATGGTCTGAACGCCAATGAAATGCTAATCTTATCCCAGTTAAGGCCGTAGCAGGAAGGGGAGGAAACCCCAGCACCTTCTAAATAACGATAGACATCCCTTTCTCAGCGCATTCAAAGCTTAAAACTCTGTTCTTAAACAATTTCTCCTACCAGAACAAAACAAAACAAAAAGGGTTTACTTCACCTTTTGTGACTAATAGCCAAGAAGCTTTCCTGAGGCAGGTGTGGAGGAGGGCAGAGACTGGGAAGGTGGGGAAGTAAGGACGTGTTGGGGATGAGGAAAGGGTCACGAATCAGGAGCATCAAAGGTAGACCTACGAGGGGAAATCTGTCGCCAAGTTCAAAGCCTTCCGGAAGCCCAAGAGAAGCACAGCTCTAGAGCAGTAAGGCCAGCGGCAGGAGCTTCCTCTCACAGGGCATGTGCACTTTACCTTATATGGATTTTTCTGTCAAGGGGAGGAAATCAGGGCCTGAGAAGGCAGGCTTCCTGTTCAACTGAGAATCAGTAGAGCAGACACCACATAGGCACACGTGTGCGGACCCACTCTGCAGCCGCTCTCCAGAACAGAAACCAGCTTCCTCTTACCCAGAGGCAGCCCTCTCCCAACACTCACCTGTGTCCTGTGGCCAGGTACAACCGTCAGTTTGCTAAAGTGGGTGTGCCAGTGGTGAGGGCGTGTCCTGAGGGAATGAGGACACTGCAGGGAAGCTTGGTCCCCTCTTCTCAGCAGAGAAAACCTGAATCTGATTTCCTGCTCTAAGGAAACTCCTGGGCTGAAACCACCACGTAACAGTGTTTAGGAAACAAAACAGTTACCGAAGCTGTGCACACACATATACATACATGCACGAGCTGAGCCATACAAGAGTATGTGGAGGAAAGACTAAACCATCACAGCCTTTCTAAGCAGGGTGCAAGAACTAAAAGGCAGATCTCAGGATTATGAACCCTAAGCTGTTGCAATTGGAATGCTCTTCCTTAAGGAAAATGACATGACATTATAAATGCAAGTCCAATAAATTCAAAGCGAATGCTCATTGAAATAATTATAAAAATTAAAAGCAGTTTTAAATCTAGAAAATATCTAGATTTAAATTTTCAATTATTAATTGATAATATTAATCACATGAATTGATGGAGGGGAAACTTGTTGAAAGCCTATCAATTCTTTGAAGGCCAATAGCTGATGCTCTTACTTTTTTTTCCTCTTATTTCTTTGAGAGAAATCATGATGTTTTTATCCAGCTATAGATGTGCATAGAGGTTTTCAATAGAAAGAATATTAACTCACTTTCCTCTAGGGTATTTGATTGACTGACCCTTTTTTTTTTTTCTATTGACAATAATAAAATACAGTTATCTTCATGAGTACCGATTGGAAGTTAGAGAAAAAAGAGATCTATCTTCACAACTAATTATAAAGTTTGTATATTTTTGTAGGAAAATCCGTTACTGTACTGCTGTGTTTCTTTAACAATTGAGCTGTAAGATTTCAGCCAGTGTAGGTGTGTGTGTGAACACTGATCTCACATGGTATCTGAATTAACATCCTTATTAATCATGTAACCCAGATGTGCCCAGCAGAAGACACTGAATCTTAGCTTTCATTCTTTATGTAGCAGCTCCTGGGGATATTAACTTTCTAAATCCTCCTCTACAGGTGATCTCGAAGCCCTCAAAAAGGAAACATTTGTGCTAAAGGAAGGTATTGACTACAGGGTCAAAATTAACTTCAAAGTAAGTATCTCCCAAGTGCGTTCTTAACTTCACTATAATCCATTTCTTGCGTCATTGTGTTGATGTTCTGTTGTTATCACTGTGGTTTTGGGTGGTCGTTGTCTCTGTCCTTCCTTTCCCAGCTTGGGTCTGGAATAACCTGTTTCCATTCCTGAGCTCTTCCTGTGGAGATCCACCCTCACTTCCTGCCTTTCCCCAACCAGAACTCCTCAGCCTCTCCATCCATCCTCACCCTCTCTCAGAATTCCTGACACTGGCATCCAGGAGGCACACACGACTGTTCACAATTCAACCCAAGCACCCAGAGGCAGGCTAAAATTGTGTGCGCCTTCCTTCCACTATTCCACACAACTTTGTATATGGTGGGTGTTTATGGATGTACGTTAAGAAGTAGACAAATAAATGATTCAATGAATAGGGAAAGAGAACAGGATACAACTGCTCAGTTATCATGCAGATGCAGGAACAGTGGTTACAAAGTGGCTAGGAATTTCAGTGGCAATTGTGGAGCAAGTGACCAGATAATAGCAAAACTAAACAAGGCATAAGCTCACAGCTCTTGAATAGGCATACATCCCAATGAGCAACTACAGTTCCCAGAAAAATAACCTTGAATTTGAAAGCAAATAAGTACTGTTTTGCATTTCAGGGCTTGTTTGCCTTGGCTGTCACTTGTTCTAGCTTGGTCATGTTCTCCAGGGCTCCACCAAGGAAGACTCCATCTGTCCTCTCTGTTTGTACGCTGGGCCCACCTTTCTCCTGGGTGCAGGATATGATTCAAGGTGGCTAGACAGCCACCCTCTACCACACACTAAAATGCCTAAAGTCTTTTCATCCTGTAAATATTTGTCGCCACCTACACAACCATTACTTGAACTGTGGATGGCTTTGCTTTCTGGCACAGTTTTTTTGCTAGAGCACCTAGGGTTTTGGGAAAGCCTCATATCCAAAATGCATAGAACGACTCCACAGCAGTCTGGCATTTAATCAGTTATACCACTGTGCTGTCAGCTGAGAAAACTCGTGTTTGCAAGTGAAACCCAACCAGTAGATTTTGACTGACTAAGAAGATGACGACGAGGGGAGGCCCATGAATATTGGTGAGTCTAGAGCTGTCTGGGTTGCACATCAAGGCGCCAAGAGACCGCCGAGTCAAACCCACTTCTGAGGTTTGCCCTGGTCTCCACCGAGGTTAAGACCATTCTGAAGCCAAGTAAAGCTGAATCAGCCTGCACTGTGCCCCAGCTTGGAGCTACACTTAGAAGGTACCCAGATCACAATAAGGAGTGATAAATCTTTACTGACATTTCTTGACAAACATTCAAGGAAACTGCACTTACAATACCAGCTACCTCCAACCCTCCAGCGTTCTGTTTCTCTCAGTGTTCTTTTTCTTATCCCAAAATTGGTAACACCTCAGGACCCTGAACGAGGGTGATTCTTGGGGTCCCTACCCCCTTTACTCTGCCTCTTAAGGGCATAAGTTATCTCTGACTTCCACTGCCTTCAATTTCATTCCTTTTGCCAAAACTTCTTGGTTTGTGGGTGGGGTTAGGAGGGAAATCCAGTAGAGGGGGGCGTGGACAGAAGAGGATATTATACAAATATTCATATTTTTTTGCCCTAAATATGTTTCTATTAAATGGTCTTCTGTGGAGCACCATTCACCCAGTAGATGCCGTGTTTTAAAATTCTACTTGCTGCTAGACTGCCTTTTCTGCTATTTGGTCTCTATCCACCTGAGCTGACAATGTTCCACTGGGCCCAATGGTCAGGCTGTAGACTCATACAAAGATACATTCATTCCTCCCATCCCTATGAATTAATTATGAGCATTAGAGTAATTAGTAAGTGTGGGCTTCATTTTTGTCACTGTCTCTTCAATGAAGCTGTTTCCGTTCTAGATGCTTTTGGTTGCTTTCTCAGACATGCTAACCCAGACAGTTTAGAATCTAAGCTGATAATGTTCACTTTTGGGCTATTTTCACCATCAGGAGAATGAAGGATAGCCCTAGCAGTTTGGCTTTAAGAATTGTACCCACCACGTGTACAGAGAGCCATAATTGCTGATGGGGAAAATTATTGAGGATGCTTCAGTTCTCCTGCTGTTGAACGTTTTCCAATCCCTAATGACTCAATGTCCTCTTTAACTTGTTTATATAGACATGACCACTTTGAAAAATTAGCAGACAGCCCACTTCAGGCCCAGGTACAATGAGTCATGGAAAACAAAATGCTGGGCAATGCTGTCTGCAATTCCATTCCCTCCTGG